>NW_017308771.1:4368-14309 GCF_000935625.1 Nanorana parkeri | reverse complement strand
CTCTGCCAATCCCTACACTGGCTTCCATCCCCTGCCCCTCTCCGCCAATCCCTCCACTGGCTTCCATCCCCCGCCCCTCTCTCCCAATCCCTCCACTGGCTTCCATCCCCCGGCCCTCTCTGCCAAACCCAACACTGGCTTCCATCTCCCACCCCTCTCTACTAATCCCTCCACTGGTTCCATCTTCTGTCCCTCTCTACCAATCCCCCCACTGGCTTCCATCCCCCACCCTTCTCTGTGCCAATCCCTCTACTGGCTTCCATCACCCGCCCCCTCTGCTTCAAAATACTAACAATTACTAGACACGTGCACCAGCCAAAAAATGTGTTTAGTTTTGATTTGGATTTTGCGTTATTTAGTTTTTTGGGATTCGGGTCCGAAAGTCAATTTGTTTCGGATTCGGACTAAATTTGTTAGCGGTAGTCTGTACGGATTTTCGTTTCGTGTTCGTTTCGTTGCATATGAAGAGTATTATGACACCTCGGCTCACAGACCCGAATGCGATGTAGTACTTGACAGCTGAGAATGTCAAATGGGCGGAGCCAGCCATTCAGTCTCATTGTCACAGGTCGGCTAGAACTATGAGGTGAGTGAAAAGCCCCTCCCCCTCATAGTTCTCCTTTAAAATAGAGAATCTGGGACCCAAAACGACCCCTTTCCTCGGTGGAATGCGTCGGGTAGTATGAGACAAGGTTGGCTGATCTTAGAAACGTTCCAGCGAAATTATTTTAGAAAATGTAAAAAGGGGAAATCTCTGAAAATTGGGGTTACGGGTCGAGTTCTCCTTCAGGAACAAGGAGAAGTTTCCGTGAACTTTCCTTGGACATCTATGATAGAGGTCTTCTCCCCTTCGGGGGACGGGGGGGGGGTCACGCTCTGTACTTTGCTCCGGGCTCGGAACAATCACATTTCTCCCTCCGGTGTCAGCGGGAGCTTTCGGAAAAGACGTAACGCATTGGAATAGAGATCTCATAAAAGAAGACGAGCGCGTAGAACAGCAAAACAAAGACGGAGAGTTCCGGAGGGAGCGGGGGGGGGAAGGGTCGTATTGGAGAAGAGTCGGAGATATCAGCGGAGGCGAGAGGAGGAAAGCAATAAAAACGGCTGTAAATAACAAAAAGACGAAATGATGAGAGAGAGGCGAGAGAAGAGCGAGAAGAACATCGAAGGAGAAGAAGAGCAGAGATGGCTGAGGGGAGGGAAGAGCGGAGATGGCCGAGGGGAGGGAAGAGCGGAGATGGCCGAGGGGAGGGAAGAGCGGAGATGGCCGAGGGGAGGGAAGAGCGGAGATGGCCGAGGGGAGGGAAGAGCGGAGATGGCCGAGGGGAGGGAAGAGCGGAGATGGCCGAGGGGAGGGAAGAGCGGAGATGGCCGAGGGGAGGGAAGAGCGGAGATGGCAGAGGGGAGGGAAGAGCGGAGATGGCAGAGGAGAGGAGACGCCGCACCTGCAGACCCCGGGATATGTAATAGACTTTGATAGTGTGTACGGCATCCATCATCCCCAATGTGTCCCCAGGCGGCTCACACCGGGAAATGTGGATGTATGAGGGGCCCCCGGGGAACTGATGTGATTTACATTTACAGGGATGGAAGAGAGGGGAGGAAAAAAAAAAAAGAGATATAGACGGGAGGAGGATAAAGCTGAGCTCCGGGCGGAGGTAGAAGACACAAATGAATCCGGCCCTGTGATCATTAATGTATTTTTTAAGTGTCAATACCTGAGTGTCACCTGGTATGAGCCTCTTGCAGTCCCCGTACAGCAGGGGAAGAAGCATCACAAGGGGATAATTGGTTCATGTGGGGGCAAGGATCATGATTATAGGAGGAGAGAGCAGAGTGACAGAGAGGTGAGCTCATCACTATACTGCTTCACCTTTCACTGTCCTAACACGGGCTGGGGCAGGTCCAGGATGACCTGAGATGGGAGATGGTGGGTTGAATGATGCTGGATATCAGGCTGAGGACATCTCTGGATTGAAGTTTAAAGTCCTTCTCTTCTTTTCTCCAGGGTGGGCGGTCCTTAATGATTCAGACGTGATGTTGCCAGGGCCACTCTTGGCACCAGTACCTTGTGAATGAAGGGCACTTAGGTGGGTCCTGCCACCCTTCACTCATAAGATGTGCTCAATCTTTTGGGCTGAGTGACACTAAAGAGCTGGTCCATAAAGTGTTCCCACAGCTGGGCAGAAACCCTTTGCAGGTCATTGCTGCCACTAGATGGCACTGAGGAGCATAGGTAGTCCCTTGGCTCCACCTAGTGGCAGCAATGACATGTGAACATAATTCGACCAACCAGAAGACAGAGGACATCTTATTGCGCAGAAGAAGCGCTGCGGAAGATATCTTCTACTGCCACTAGATGGCATAGCAATTTCCTAGGCTCCTTGGCTCCACCTAGGCCGCAGTGGTTCTCAACCTTTCTAGGGCCGGGACCCCTTGGTAACAGTTGCCAAGTTGTGGTAACCCCAACCATAAAATTTTAGGAATGCACCAATACTAGTATCTGTGTGGGCTCTTGGGAGGCTATGCGGGCTCTCAGGTGGCTAGTGGGACTCTCTGTTGGCGTCCAGTGCGGCCTTTGTGATGATCAAGCACTTACCTCACCTCACTCCTGCCTGCTCCCCTCTCTCTGATCCTCTCTGGCCACTGCTGCTGCAGCGCCATCTAGGGGAACTGACACTGCTGCGCTAGGAGGGGGCTGAGGAGCCTCTTACCTAGAGCAGCACAAGGCATGTGGGGACCCCCTCAACTGTGGGTCACGACCCACAGTTTGAGAACCACTGACCTAGGGGCAGCAATGACATGTGGACTTCATTCAACCAGCGTTACACTGGGTGAACGCTTTAGGAATCCGTCCCTTTAGTGTCGTTCAATCCAGAAGACATCTTGTGGCTCAGAAGAGGTATTGCTGCTGTTCGGCCTATTCTTATAGATGCCGAACAGCAGTGAGTAAATAGCCGAATGCCGCAGAGCGGTACCGAGCAGAATAGAACAATAGTTTAATAAAGTAGAAAACAAAATAGAAAAATGATTGGGCGGAGCTAGCAGTGACGGCTAGCTCCACCCAACTGTTTTCTATTGGCCGGGCGCTTCTGCTGCCGTCAGAATGAAAAAAAAAAAAAAAACCATAGGAATACATAGCTAGATTCCTATTGGCTATTTCACTTTGCAATAGTCAATAGCGAACTAGCTATTGCACCCGCCCACTGCTGCTGTGAATCACTAGATGGGGACCTGATGGAGAACTTCAGGTCCCCCTCTGCTGATTGACAGCAGCAGTGGGCGGGTGCAATAGCTAGTTTGCTATTGACTATTGCAAAGTGAAATAGCCAATAGGAATCTAGCTATGTATTCCTATGGTGTTTTTTTTTTCTGACTGACGGCGCGGCCCCATGTCAGAAAAAAACAGATTGCAAGGTAAGGTTTACATTGCTCGATTGAGGAGAGTAAACCTTTCCGGAAGCAAGTGTTTCGATCCCTGGCTGCCGGGAGCCGCTGCCGCTATCGCGCTAATAGCGGGAGACTCCCAGAGTGTGCGGGAGAGTAATGACAGATCAGCGTCCCTGGTTACCTGGTAACCATGGGACGCTGATCTGTCTCTGCAAGTGCCCGGAGCCAGCCCAGCTGCTTTTTTATCACTGATTTGGGTAACTTTTGAAGAAATACAATGTCACCCCCGGGATGGTCTTTAGAATTGAACTACGGGTCTCTTTAAAGGAGAACTATGGGGGGTCAGCACTTTTCCCCATAGTTCTCCTACGGGTAACGGGAGGACACAAACTAGCGTCCTCCCGTCACCCTAAGCTCAGTATATAGGGAGCTACAGCTCGCGGTATACTGAGACGCCGCAGCCGGAGCGGATCCCGACATCGATGTCTGGATCCGCCCAGCTGCGTGAGTGACAGCTGGCTCCTCCTATCTAGAGGCAGAGCCAGCTGTGCCCGCCCCCTCCCCGTCCGTACCACCAGTCAGCGCTGGCGGATCGGAGGGGGGAGGGGGGAATCCAACCCCCTCCTCTGTCACGGCAGAGAGCCGTGACAGGATCGAGAAGTGAGCGAGCGCCGGTATGTGTTCACTCACCTCCCGATCTACTGAGCCGACCTGTGACAGTCTCATTGTCACAGGTCGGCTAGAACTATGAGGTGAGTGGAAATCACCCCCCTCATAGTTTTCCTTTAGAAGGAAGTGATACAGATTATCATTAGAAGAAGCATTTACAGACTCCGATCTCAGTATGGTCTTCCAGCCACGGATGGATGTGAAAACCACGTTGAACATCATGGGGGAATGTTACAATGATGACTCCCTTAGTGAAGCTCCTTTGTGCACGGTGAAGAGGGTGAAGGATTTCATGTTTTAATGTAACAAAAGCCGATGCCGCTTTGCCCCATGGTCAGTCATTCCATAGGGGACATAATGACGTGGCCTAGAACGTTGAGTTCCCCCGGGATCTTGACGTTGCCTCCTGTGCTGCTGTGAATCACTAGATGGGGACCTGATGGAGAACTTCAGGTCCCCCTCTGCTGATTGACAGCAGCAGTGGGCGGGTGCAATAGCTAGTTTGCTATTGACTATTGCAAAGTGAAATAGCCAATAGGAATCTAGCTATGTATTCCTATGGTGTTTTTTTTTTCTGACTGACGGCGCGGCCCCATGTCAGAAAAAAACAGATTGCAAGGTAAGGTTTACATTGCTCGATTGAGGAGAGTAAACCTTTCCGGAAGCAAGTGTTTCGATCCCTGGCTGCCGGGAGCCGCTGCCGCTATCGCGCTAATAGCGGGAGACTCCCAGAGTGTGCGGGAGAGTAATGACAGATCAGCGTCCCTGGTTACCTGGTAACCATGGGACGCTGATCTGTCTCTGCAAGTGCCCGGAGCCAGCCCAGCTGCTTTTTTATCACTGATTTGGGTAACTTTTGAAGAAATACAATGTCACCCCCGGGATGGTCTTTAGAATTGAACTACGGGTCTCTTTAAAGGAGAACTATGGGGGGTCAGCACTTTTCCCCATAGTTCTCCTACGGGTAACGGGAGGACACAAACTAGCGTCCTCCCGTCACCCTAAGCTCAGTATATAGGGAGCTACAGCTCGCGGTATACTGAGACGCCGCAGCCGGAGCGGATCCCGACATCGATGTCTGGATCCGCCCAGCTGCGTGAGTGACAGCTGGCTCCTCCTATCTAGAGGCAGAGCCAGCTGTGCCCGCCCCCTCCCCGTCCGTACCACCAGTCAGCGCTGGCGGATCGGAGGGGGGAGGGGGGAATCCAACCCCCTCCTCTGTCACGGCAGAGAGCCGTGACAGGATCGAGAAGTGAGCGAGCGCCGGTATGTGTTCACTCACCTCCCGATCTACTGAGCCGACCTGTGACAGTCTCATTGTCACAGGTCGGCTAGAACTATGAGGTGAGTGGAAATCACCCCCCTCATAGTTTTCCTTTAGAAGGAAGTGATACAGATTATCATTAGAAGAAGCATTTACAGACTCCGATCTCAGTATGGTCTTCCAGCCACGGATGGATGTGAAAACCACGTTGAACATCATGGGGGAATGTTACAATGATGACTCCCTTAGTGAAGCTCCTTTGTGCACGGTGAAGAGGGTGAAGGATTTCATGTTTTAATGTAACAAAAGCCGATGCCGCTTTGCCCCATGGTCAGTCATTCCATAGGGGACATAATGACGTGGCCTAGAACGTTGAGTTCCCCCGGGATCTTGACGTTGCCTCCTGGCCGGCTTGGCAACCACAGACACAACTTTGGAAGTGTGAGCTGCTTAGGCTTCCCAAGACAAAGAATTCCCTCCGGCGTGGTGACCCTCATTTCATATTCAGCCGCACAATTACCAAGTTTAATTATCGCGCGCCAAATAGGAACCGTTCCGTCCTCATGAATAACAGATGCCGTTTAACCCCTTCGGCTTCCAGGCGTGACGGCTGCCAGATGAGCGGCCCAGGGGCAGCGGTGATTTCCCCCGGGCAGCAAGGGGTGTGAATGGCTGCCGGTGAAATTTACCGGGTTCTGAATTATTGAAGAGCTGTGATTCCCATTCACAGGGAACTGATGGAGAGTCCTGATAGAGCGCGGCGCGGCGAAGTCACTCTGAGGACGCTTTTACATAATTTCATGCCTTTGACTTAAATTAGCATATGCGCCGCGTATTTCATCATCAGCTATTACCGGCTATTAATAATGCAGCTTTGTGGTGATTGTTGGGCTGCTATTTACATAATCGAATCGAACATCTCCCCCTCCTGAGACCATCAGGAGTCCTTCTGAGGCCCTCCACAACCCTCCTCAGATCCTCTGCATCCCTCTTGAGACCTCTTGATTGTTGTGCTGGTATTATACATTCAGTTTGGGATAGAACCTTTCAATGGGCTCTTTTAGAGCAAACAAACTTCCATTGATGGCATCTCATCTCACCTCGCTGTTATGTCCTTAACTTGAAGCTCTGTGTGTAGACCACTACGTGTACCCAAAGCACACACACAGGAAATATTGGACTCACCCGGATTGAGATGAATGGCCTGGTGACATTCGATCATTGTTGTACACACCTTGCGGCAGCCTTCTGGGGAACCACACGGTGCCTGTTTACAGCACTTCCACTGGCCCGCACATCTCCCCCTCCTGAGACCCTCCACACCTCTCCTGATACCTTCCGCACCCCTCCTGAGACTTTCTCCACCCTCCTGAGACCCTTTGTATCCCACCTGAGACCTTCTGCATTCCCCCTGAGACTTTCCCCACTCCTCCTGAGACCTTCCCCACCCCTCCTGAAGCTTTCTGCACCCTCCCCTCATGCCAAGGTGCTAGGTGTCATCCTTGACTCGGACCTCACCTTTCTTCCTCACATCCAATCACTATCCAGATCCTGCCGCCTTCACCTTCCTAACATCTCCAAAATACGCAGTCATGTTGGAACAGAAAGGGGCGGTCCCCAAACTGTTCCCGCAAAGTTGGGGCCATGAAATTGTCCAAAATGTCTTGGTGTGCTGATGTCTTAAGAGTTCCCTTCACTGGAACTTAAGGGCCAAGCCCAACCCCTAAAAAACAACCCCCCCCCAAAACTTTACACTTGGCACAATGCAGTCAGGCAAGTACCGTTCTCCTGGCAACCGCCAAACCCAGACACGCCCATCGGATTGCCAGACAGAGAAGCGTGATTGGTCACTCCAGAGAACACGCCTCCTCTTCTCTAGAGTCCAGTGGCGGTGTGCTTTACACCACGGCATCCCACGCTTTGCATTTAGGGCTGCAGCTAACGATTATTTTCATAATCGATTAGTTAGCCGATTATTAAGTTTGATTAATCGATTAATCGGATTAAAATAAAAAGGCCCCAGTGATGGACTACTAGTTTCTATTGAGATTGTAGTCCATCACGGGATTATATATATCTATGTATAGATATATATATACATGTACACTTACCGGCCACTTTATTGGGTACACCTTGCTAGTACCGGGTTGGACCCCTGTTTGCCCTCAGAAATGCCTTAATTCCTAATGGCATTGATTCAACAAGGTGTTGGAAACGTTCCTCAGAGATTTTGGTCCATGTTGACATGTTAGCATCACGGGCCCAAAGTGTGGCAAGATTATCTCTCCGTAATGTCCACCTGTCAAAGTGACTACACGTTCTTCACAAAGGCTTTGAAGGCCACATTTTGAAGAACATCACACCAGACACTCACTGTCATCAGATGGCGGTAGATGACACTTGGTTTGGCGAGTGTTCCGGCAAACATTATCCAGGTTCATAAGCAGACAGTATCTGTTTTCTGAGGTAACAATAATTTCTTAGTTACTAATCTTTATAAAAGAAGTAAAAACCAGACAGACACAAACATCTCACATTAGGAAAGTTATTGAATATGAATAATTTATTGTAGGAAAGAAAATCTAACTTTCCTGAGAACACGCCTCCACTTCTCTAGAGTCCAGTGGCGGCGTGCGTTACACCACGGCATCCCACGCTTTGCATTGCACTTGGTGATGTGCGGCTTGGATGCAGCTGCTCGGCCATGGACACCCATTCCATGAAGCTCTCTACGCGCTGTTGTTGTGCCAATCTGAGGGCCACACCAAGTTTGGAGGTCTGTAGCTATTGGCTCTGCAGACAGTTGGCGACTTCTGCGCACTGTGCGCTTCAGCATGCGCCGACCCCGCTTAGTCATGTGACGTGGCCGACCACTTCCTGGCTGAGTTGCTGTTGTTCCCAGTTGCTTCCACTTTGTTATAATCCCAGTAACAGGTGACCGCGGAATATTTAGTAGCTGGGAAATGTCACGGAACACCTGAATCCAATGATTTGGAGGGTCCCAATACTTTTGGCAATATAGTGTATATATATGTATACACTCACTGGCCACTTTATTAGGTACACCTGTTCAACTGCTCGTTAATGCAAATATATAATCAGCCAATCACATGGCAGCCTCTCAATGCATTTCGGCATGTAGACATTGCCGAGGCAATCTGCTGAACGTCAAGCCGATCATCAGAATGGGGAAGAAAGGGGATTTAAGTGACTTTGACCGTGGCGTGGTTGTTGGTGCCAGACGGGCCGGTCTGAGTATTTCTGATCTTCTGGGATTTTCACGCACAACCATCTTCACCGTTTACAGTTCAAAGATAAAATTCACAGATGTGGGTTTTGCTACAATATTCATGTTCAGTCTATGGATTTCCCTAACAGTACCTTTTTCTGCCACTAGATGTCCTCATTCAGATATCCAACATCATTCGGCCCAGCTCCTCTGAGCCCAGGTCATCCAAGACTCACCCCCTGCCTGTGACTGGATGGTGAAAAGAGAAGAAGCACAGGGTTGAGATCAGTCTATGAGTGTATAGTGAAGGAGAAGCAGCACAGTTTTGAGATCAATCTATGACTGTACAGTGAAGGAGAAGCAGCACAGTGATGAGATAAGCCTATGACTGTACAGTGGATGAGAAGCAGCACAGTGATGAGATCAATCTATGACTGGAAAGTGAAGGAGAAGCAGCACAGTGATGAGATCAATCTATGACTGGAAAGGGAAGGAGAAGCAGCACAGTGATGAGATCAGTCTATGAGTGTACAGTGAAGGAGAAGCAGCACAGTGATGAGATCAATCTATGACTGGAAAGTGAAGGAGAAGCAGCACAGTGATGAGATCAGTCTATGAGTGTACAGTGAAGGAGAAGCAGCACAGTGATGAGATCAATCTATGACTGGAAAGTGAAGGAGAAGCAGCACAGTGATGAGATCAGTCTGAGTGTATAGTGAAGGAGAAGCAGCACAGTGATGAGATCAGTCTGAGTGTATAGTGAAGGAGAAGCAGCACAGTGATGAGATCAGTCTGAGTGTATAGTGAAGGAGAAGCAGTTTGATAACGCTCACCGGTAGCTGTTATAACAAAAACAAATAAGGTGGATGGAGTTATTTTCATATATTTGTCCAATCCAAATGCTGGGAGTATTTTTGGGGTGTTTCAATGTTGATGTCTATTCAAATGTTGTGGATATTGTCAATTTTTGGTGAACAAATATCTCCTTCATAATTTTAGGGTTACTGAATATTCACCAATCAGCCATAACATTGTGACCACCCATCTAATATTGACTAGTTTCCCATTCTCCTGACCCCTCCAGGCATGGACTCCACCAGACCTCTGAAGGTGTGCTGTGGTATCCGGCACCGAGCCGTCAGTAGCAGATCCTTTAAGGTGATCGGCCTCCATGGATTGGACTTGTTTCTCCAGCACATCCCACAGATGATCGATTTGGATGGAGATCTGGAGAATTTGGAGGTCAAGTCATCACCTCAGACTCGTTGTTGTGTTCCTCAAACAATTGTTGCAGGGTGGCAGAGCCGCTTCAGTCTCCTTATGTATCACTTGCTTACTAACTGACATATCCATCTGGATGTCACAACATTTCTTAAAGCTCAATTTATC
>NW_017308771.1:2469-4290 GCF_000935625.1 Nanorana parkeri | reverse complement strand
GGTAACCAACCCCTCTGTGTCTGCAACCCCCCCTCTGTCGATCCCTCCACTGGCTTCCATCCCCCGCCCCCCTCTGCCAATCCCTGCACCGGCTTCCTCTCGCCCAAAGGATACAATTCAAAATATTAACTCTCCATGGGATATACTTCCCTACAAGATGGCTGACCCCAGATCTGCATCGTGTGGCCTCTGGCTGAACTCTGCAGAAGTTCTCCAACTTTCCCTCTCCCATGGATCTATGACATACCTCCATTCTAATGGGAAGCCTGGCTGTCAACCTGTCAGGCTGGAGATGGACTTTCCATTGAAGTGAATGGCAGGCCTGAGGGCCCCATTACAGCTCGGGGAACGTCTGAAGATTTCAGCCTGTGTGTAGAGTGGGAAGACGTCACGGAGAAGATTCCGGGGCCATCCATGTTGTAGATAAGTGTATCCTTGGCTTAGATTTCTGGGGAAGGGGAAGGCAGTACAAAAGAACAAGTCAGTAAGGCCTGGAGCTATGGATAGCAGAGGAACGAGCGGAAGTCCTGCATGACAAGGCTGTGAAGGGAAACGAGGATAGGAAAGGGTTAAGGAGAGAAAGGAAAACGTTATAGGTGGGTCACTTACGGGATTGTGGGGTCGTTCAGGAGGGGCTTCAGGTAGGTAGTCAGGGAGGAGGAGTCCAGAAGTTAGTTGGGAGTCCGGGAACAGAAAAAGAACTCCCCACCCAGCCACCCTGACAGGTGGTTTGTGTCTTGGCGTGTTGGTCACAGTTGTGGCTGGCCGGTTTGGATCCTTGGAGGCAGTTGTCAGTGGTTGCATATCTTGGCGGGGGACCCATCCGCGGTGTGGGTGTCCTTCAGTAGTCGTACGTTCATATGGGTATGACCTGGTTAATAGGGACCAACGTGGGTCTGCGGGCAATTTAGTTACGTCCCCGAGGCGGTGTATGGCGGCTGGGGGCATTCAGTTACAAGTAAGGTGCCCGCAGATACTGGTCTGTTTAGAGTCATATTGCCTTCAAGGACCTTGAAACCAAACAAGTTGGTACAGTGTGGTTATGGGTTTGTTGTTGTTGTTGTTATTTATAATGTTATTTGTAATAAAAGGCTGCTGTGGCCATTTAAACTCCCGCTGTTGTGTGGCGTATTGATTGGTATCATGAGGACGGGGTTTAGAAGTGGTGTGGGTACTGGAGAAGGGACCTCTGAGCTACCTTAGTCATCAGGGCAGCCATCAGGGGGGTACGGCAGATACTCATGTAAGGGGCCCGGGCAGCCTGGGGGGCCCGCCCGGGTCCCTTACATGACTATCGGCCGACAGTGAAGGGCGAGGAGGCCTGGCCCTAGCAGCGCAGGGCCCCAGCATTGCTGCAGACGAGGCCATGTGTGCAGGTAAGAGGAGCTAGGAAGGAAGGAAGGAAAGGAGGGGGGGGGGAGGGAGGGATGGAGCCCTGACCAGCCTACCTGAGACCCCTTCAGAGCCCACCATACACAGTCTCAGATGGGCTGTGCAGCATCAATGGTGGGCTCTGCAGGGTCACTCTCAGGTGGGTCCTGTGTCCAGCGTGTCACTAAGCCCTGCGTCCAGCGGCGCGGGGGGCGGGGCCCGGCCTAAAGCCGTGTAAGGGGCCCCAAAATTTCTGATGGTTGCCCTGTTAGTCATACTAAAGGCCTATCAACTGCGATACATTGACATATCGGCTCCGGGGGCCAGGAAGCCGATTATAAGCGGACGAGAAGAGACAAATGAGCGGAATATGCGACGAGAGGAAATGAACGGAGGCAGAAAAATAGGAGAGGGCTTTGTAACATTCACAGGGCATCATTCGGAGTCCTT
>NW_017308771.1:1649-2435 GCF_000935625.1 Nanorana parkeri | reverse complement strand
CGACAGCAAAACTTTATCAACAGAATTTATTAACATTCCCTGAAAACCCATTTCCAGGAGTGTTGTAAAATGTCATCACATCCTATCAGGAAATACAAAATATATCTAACATGAAACCTTGTAAAATACTACACGCGGCAAAGATCCCGCAGAGGAAGAAGTGCGCGGCCGTTACCTTTTATGATTCTTTGTTTCATTTCCCCAAAAGGTTTCCATCTGTCCCTTGTGTCCCTTCTCCTCCCCGGAATATCATACACACAGTGTGTTCAGGGATATCTAATTACCTAAATACGAGGATTACTCACAACAGAAATGATACAAATAATCATACTAATGAGAAGAAGAGTAATAAAAAGATTAATGAAGAAGTAGAAGAAGGAAAAAATAAAAATTAATAATAATAATAATAAAAATTACCGATAATAAATACATGGATTACTAACAAAAGAAAGGATGATAATAATAATAATAATCATCATACTAATGAGAAGAAGAAGAGTAGTAATAATAATAATATCTATAATAAGCAAAGTTCCCCCGAAAATACGGAATCCCAAAATAGGAGCTGTCTATAATAATCAAACAGGTAATGATAATGTAACAAAATTTTAATGAGAATTAATAATAAAGTAGAAAAACATATAAATACACCTACTGACAAAGAACATCTAAAATCAATTAAAATGACAAACAAGTCCTCCCTGATATCGCCCTGTGTTGATTGATGTAGATGAGAATCTAGTGACCGTTAGTGGTGGTCACAAAGAGTCACTGATATTGGACACA
>NW_017308771.1:0-634 GCF_000935625.1 Nanorana parkeri | reverse complement strand
ATCAATAACAAAAAAATAATGATGATAATAATAATCATACTAATGAGAAGAAGAACAGTAGTAATGATAATAATAATAATAAAGAAGGGGAATATAATATATAATAACAAAATTGCAGGAAAACTAAAAACAGAAACATTACTTTAGGCATTTTATCTATTTTGTAAATTAGTCTTTAGTAACTTTTTTGACCTTTTCATTAAAAATTTTTTTTTGTAAATTTTGTAACATTTTGGATAGATTAGGGAATGTTTAAGTGCCTTGTCACTTTTTTTTTTGTATGGTGCCTCTGCCCTTTTAGGGAGATTTCCCTCCATTTCCTGTCCTGGACACACAACAGGAAGTAATGGGAAATCTCTTAAAAGGAAGGGAAAGTCTGCCCCCCGCCCCCTCCCCAGCAGCTGCCACTCTCCTCCAACACTCTGGGTCAGTGGGCAGACTACGATGGTGATCAGGGGAGAAAGTTCTAACAAGGCCATTGGTGTCATGCTGCTGGGTCTGCCAAGTGGGCTTGGCCCGGGAACTACGGAGGCTCCACCAGATGGAATGTGAATGGGCTCAAGGAACCCTTAACAACCTTGGTTGGGAATGGGCAGGGCTGTAGCTACCGTGGGGCGAGTGAGGCACTCGCCTC
>NW_017308770.1:107757-142813 GCF_000935625.1 Nanorana parkeri | reverse complement strand
GTATGTAGATGGTCATTGTATATGTCTTAATGGAAAAAAAAACCAATAAAAACTTTTGAATAAAAAATAAATAAAGGTGAAGTCCTCAAACTTGTACAAATTGCCCAGTGGGCCATCGGTTTTATAGTATAGATTGTAAGCTTTTTTTTTTAAGCAGACACTGCCTCATCTTCTGTGGACCATAAAATGTCAGAACAGTGCACCTTCTATATCTCTTCCTATACTGCCATATATCCTTTTCTTCCTCCTCCTTTTCAGCATATCCCCCCCATATCTCTGACTATGAGGAGTTGGCATAATTTTTTGGTTGCTATCCTCAGGGTTGGCCAACAGACCTAATACTTTGCACAGAATGCCATCCCTGCCCTCCACCAGCATGTGGCATGTCAGAGGGCAAAGGAGGAATATGAGGAGGAGGAGGGGCGTTGGGGTGCAGGTTGTGAGCAGGAGGGTCATGGTGCTGGTGATGGTGATTTGGTGGCCCAATCATGTGCGCTGTCTAGCCAGGTTTCCGCTATTCCCATGATATCGAAGTCCTCTTCGAGTATCATAAGCTCAAGCTCTTCTAATTTATTTGCCAGACTTCTAGTGCTTGTGTACATACATTTAATTCCTAGAGCGCTAAGGTGCAGGTGGTGTAGAGGAGGGTTGGGGGTTCTGATTGTGAGGAGGAGTGTTGGGGTGCTGGGATGAGGAGAAGGAACGTTAGTGGTGCTGGCAGTGAGGAGGAGGAAATTAGTGTGAAGCTTCAAGGGTGGGGCAGTTCTCCAATCCCTAATACAGGGAAAAATCTAAGGGATCTACTGCCACCATCCAGAGGTAGCCCAACATTCACCACTTTAAGTTTGTGGTCTGCCATACTTTTGGATGATGCAAGGATACACAGTGGAGGCATAGCTGCAGGGGAATACCTAAGATCACATCCTGCCCAACCTTCCATAATGCAGGGAGAAGGGTAAGCAGCAGAAAAGGGAGGTGGAAGGTCCAAAGGCAAGAAAAAAGAGCAGGCAGCAGCAAAACTAAGTATACAATCCTATAACCACGGGCTGTCCATCCATCCCCATTTCAGGGTTCTCTGTTTTTTTGGTTTTCATATAGTTTTATTATTATTATTAATGATAAAAAAGAATATTTGCACAAACACATTATTATCATTATTATACAGGATTTATAGAGCGCCAATAGTTTGCACAGTGCTTTGCAATATAAGGAAGACATTACAATCACAATACAATTCAAGACAAGATGGTAAGGAGGGCCCTGCCCGTGAGGGCTTACAATCTAAAAGGGAGGGGCAAGTGATACATGAGGAGGTAGCTATGCGGGGATGAATAAACCTAATGCTCAGGCAATCGGTGTAGGGACTTCTATAGGTGGTAAAAACCCAGCAGGTCAGTTCTGTGGAAGTTTAACCCGACTATTGGGACATGGGAGAAGTTGGTACATATTAGGAATCATTATCACTAAAAAATCAACAGAGCACTAACTAAAGTGTAATATATTAATTTTAAAACTGGATTTTGTCTTCAGACTCCACGTTCTCTGTGCTCCGAGAGCTGCCTCCCCGGATACCAAAAACTTCAACATAAAGGAGGACAACCGTGCTGTCACCACTGTGTGCCCTGCCCGGAGAATGAGATCACCGATAAATATGGTTGGTACCTCCAATACTATGGTTTCCTTATACTTCCTCATTAATCACTTTGATTGGATTTTGAACATAAGAGATATATTCCAAATAAACAAAGTTTTTAGAACACATGTCTTTTCTACAGCTCCTATCCTCCCCCACTGCTGTTACCAGCAATCAAAATGGCACCCAGTGACAGCTCTGTACTATAAATATGCAGCCGCTCCTGTGTATAATGACACTTGCAGATAGTCTGGAAGTGTCATTGTGTAAATACAATGAATTGGTTTATTGTATTTACTATTTATTGCATGCCTTGATCTGCATATGACATCACCTACAGAAAACTAAGTTATTTATTTAATGTGTTTTTCAATTATCTCCTCTTTATGCTTATGGAGAAAACAAACTTTTTGTTTTTTCAGAATCCTGTTCTGGGTTCTGAAGCCCAGAGGCTTTGCAGAGCTTTGGGAGGGATTTGCCTCCATTCCTAGGCACACATCTTACTTGGTAGCCAGACCTCAATAAAGTAGAATTCCACTTTCCACCATTCCAATACGCCCCCCCCCCCCGCCCCCAATATACAAAGTGCACCTTTTAATAAAAAAAAAACGTTTCTATACGACATGAAGCCTCCTCCTACAGCCTCCTGGGACACTGACATCACATATCTCTGGGGGGGGGGTTTCAGCTGAGACATCACACAGCTCTCGAAGAAGGACCTGAAGGCTCATCGTCGGGGGGCTGGTTGCAAGAAGCTGGAAGAAACTGCCCGGCTCCGGAAGATGAACAAAACAAAGATGGCGGCGTGGGACAATATGTGCATAAGAAGAGCGGCAGAGGAGAAAGGGACAAGGCAGTATCTGCTGAGCTTGTGACCATCTTATATAGGAAGTATATCGTAAATTAATTTATTGGAAAAGGTCCACTTTAATCAGTCTCAGCTGTCTACAGGCCTTTGTGAGATGACTGGTGTTCAGGGATCTCTCTCCCAGCTGCTGGGCTAAAAGGCGGATTGCTGAGAGAACACTACAGGAGTGCAATAGCTGCCTGTTTGTCTTGGGATACCCATTAGGGGCTTCCTGTTAGTCAGGAACTTACATTTAGTAACAAACATTGGCAAGTGTCAGATTCCCCCTATGGGAGAGTGATGAATACCAATGATAATAGTGTGGAACTAGGACTGGGGGACAGCAACCCCCAATATGCTATGATTGTAACCAGTGATGGCCGTGAGAAATATTGCAAGAAAGCATTCAGCTCTGGTGCAAAATAGATGCCAACAGTCATGCTCCTACAATCTTTGCTATGGAAATGTTGTAAAATGATAAATCAATCAGTCTAACTGGCTGTGGAAAAAGACAAGAAGACACACACCAGGTTTGGAAGACAAGGATGCATGAGGATCCACCGCAGGTCACCACTACCTGATACAATCTCAGCCTGTATAATTGGTTGTTTTTTTTTACATTAAAGTTGCAGACAAACTGGGAAGTCCCCAGAACACCAAATCATGGGTGGGAGTCACACAAATCCCATTGTCCTAAATTGTGTTTCATCTACTTTTCTATCAATCACATGAGGCAATAAATCATTTACTGATCCTGGCTGCAGGGAAATGATATAAAAATCACATTATAAGACTTGGGTTCTTCTCTAATTAGTCATTGTGCCTTTGAGATTTTACCAATAATGGTCACATTTCCTGCTGGACCTTCTTTTAACAAAGGATTTTTGTTTTCTCTTTCAGACATGGAAAGGTGTTATAAGTGTCCGGATAATCAATGGCCCAATGAGAGAAGAGACACCTGTATACAAAGAACAATTGAATTCCTGTCTTATGGAGATACATTGGGAACTTCTCTTATGTTTATGGCTCTATTATTCTGTTTTGGAACTATTATCATGTTTGGGATATTTGTGAAACACAAAGACACTCCAATAGTAAAAGCCAATAACCGGACCCTCAGCTTCATCCTTCTCATCTCACTGATTCTGTCCTTTCTTTGTCCTCTGCTCTTCATCGGACGTCCCACAAAGATCTCCTGTCTTCTCCGACAAGCTGTTTTTGGGACAGTTTTCTCTGTTGCAGTTTCTTCGGTTCTGGCTAAAACAATTACTGTTGTTCTGGCTTTTAATGTCACCAGACCTAACAGTATTAACAAGTGTATGATGAAACAATTCTCTGTTTTCCTCCTGATTATCTGCTCTTCTGGGCAGCTTGTGATCTGTGTCTTATGGTTTGTCTTTTCCCCACCATTCCCAGAGTATGACGCCCAAGTAGAGGTGGGGAAGATGATATTACAGTGCAACGAGGGCTCTGTCACTGCTTTCTACATTGTGATTGGCTACATGGGATGTCTGGCCGTTTTCAGCTTTATTGTAGCATTTTTAGCCAGGAAACTTCCAGACACGTTCAATGAAGCTCAGTACATCACATTCAGCATACTGGTCTTCTGCAGTGTTTGGATCTCCTTCATCCCAGCCTACCTCAGCACCAAAGGGAAATACATGGTGGCTGTGGAGGTCTTCGCCATCTTGTCCTCCGGTGCTGGACTCCTGGGCTGCATCTTCCTTCCCAAATGTTACATCATTCTGATGAGACCGGAGCTGAATGTGAAGGCGACTGTAGCCCACAAAAAAACCTTTCGGTAAAAATATAAAATACTTATTGCTATAAAAGGTAATGTTGTAAATAGATAAATAACAATTTTTAGTAAAATAAAATGCTTGCCTTGAGAATGTTAAGTATTCTTGGTTACAAGCAGTAACTGTGATATGTTGTCCCGCCTTGGGACCCTCTGATGGCTCAACCCTGTGTTATAACTTTATGTGTAAACTATATGTATTTATATATTCTATCATATATCAGATTGATGTTTTAACAGTTACCGGTGATTAGGTGATAAGAATCTTTTTGGACTAAAAGTCAAGAACATGGTTGTGTATGATTTAAGGGTTTAATGGGGATAAAGCAGCATTTGCTCTGGATATAAAGGAAGTTGCTTGTCTCCACACCTCTGCTATCTTTACATTTAGAATACATCCTTTGTTTTATTCTTATAAAGTGTCTGAGCAAAATAAAATCTTTGTAACACCTGCACATTGTCCTTAGTTTTAGCTCTTTAAAAATGCTGCAAGTACAGAAAAATATCTGTTGATTTGCTAAAAATCTAGTGTACTCCTAACTTCCTGTGTGACCTGCCAGCACACTACATTTGTTGCATGACAATCCAGAGCAGTGTTGTCCGTTCTGCCTCCCGGGCTACAGAACTCCACCCATCCCCTGTCCCTCTCTGCCCCTCTCCACATGTATACATTGACTTATTTACTTGCAAAACAATGCTGCTGGCCCTAACTGTCAAGTGCCTGCCTATGTATAGGGAAAAGGCTCTTTGAAGATGTAGTTCTGGGGGCATGTCCACAACAATAGGAACTGACCTCCCAGCAGCTGCTCTTGCAAGAATTTTATTTCTGATGATGATGTCATATGAAGTAATAATAAAAGTTGTTTCTCGCTACAAATCAAGGTAAAAGGAAAAAAAAAATATTGGGGAGGAGGAAGTTTGGGGGGGTTAACTTGAGTAACGCCTGGACATACAATTTGAGAGGCAGAGATGCGGTTTTGATGTAACTTTTTAGGAGCAGGCATACTGAGAAGAAGGTACTTTATACATCAAAGAAAGAAGTGGTGGGAGATTAAATCATCTTTTTGTACTTACCAAATACCAGTTAGATTATAACTTTGAGCCTAAACACAGGGAATGCTTAATACAGGCACCTGGGAATAGATCTTAGTTGGATTTATAGGGGGTAGAAGGGTAAATGGAAAGTTTGGTAGGCACCCGATGTGAGCAGGAGAAAAGTGTCGGCCAAATTCATAATCTACCTCAAAAACAATTGATGGTAAATCACAAGTACAACATGGCGGCATAGTAGTGCTAACACTTTGGAACATTTGCAAAATAGATAGACTTGGAGCCAGGAGAGAAAAGAATGAGCGGGAAGCCTACATGACAAAGGTGTGAAAGGGAACCAGGCTAAGATGTGTTAAAAAAGTTAGATAAAGTAAGGTAGGGGAGAGTCACTTATTGCCTTCAAGATGTTTATAAGCGGGGGGCTATTGATAAATTAATGGGAAACCCATCTTCGGTATGAGTGTTCTCCATGTAGTGAGGTCTACCGGTTGCGGCTGGGTAGTAGGGACCAGTAGGGGTCTGTGGTCAATTAACATCGTCCCCAAGGCCGCGTCTTGCGGCTGGGGGCATCATGTAAAAGATGTGGCTGCAGGTGCAAGGTTTATGTTTACGGTTCATAGTGCCTTCAAGGACCTGAAAGCCGATATTTCATACGGTCTGGTTATTGTTTGTTATTTATAATTATGTTATTTATACTGGTTTTGTTAATAGAAGGCTGCTGTGGCAATTTGAACTCCACCCCTGGTGAGTGGGTATTATTGATAGAGCAGGGAGCGGATTTGGGGGGTGTATAAGGGGTGGGTAATGGGGACCTCTGAACTACCTTAGTCATGTTGTTTAATGTTAAGACATACTATTCGCCTGAAAGGTATAACAGATGCGACTGGATCAACTGACCTACTTGCAACAGTACAGAGGATTTCTTTTTTTTTTTCATATTCAATTTTTATTATTTCAGTACAAACAAAAAGACTAAACATTACTTTAACATACTGTATAATCGTTCTACATCGAGGTACATCTAAACAGTTCAATTACCCCTTCGTCATTTCTTATCCTGGTGGTATATTTTCTTCATGTAGACTGTTCTCTCCCATGTCTTGTAGGTTTCCGGGTGATCATATAAAGGCAATCCATGGTTGCCAGGTGGATTCGTATTTTTTATAATTATCTCTCCGGATAGACGTCAGTTCTTCCATCAGTCTGTAATATTCTACTCTACTGTGCCATTCACTTATAGTTGGAGTATTAGTTTGGTTCCAATGACGTGGGATTAAGGTCTTCATGGCATTCAGTAGTGGTACTACCAATGATCTTTTATAGGCCCTCATCGGCAGGTCCGTAAGGTGGAAAAGGCAGACCATTGGGTCTAGAGGTAATGTGGCCTTGGTAATCTTCTCTATTTGAGCTTTTACCTGGGTCCAGTAAGATTGTATTTCGGGACAAGACCACCACATATGTATGTAAGTACCCTTATGGCCACAATTTCTCCAGCATAATTCCGTCTTAGATGGGTACATTTTATGTATGCGTTCTGGTGTATAATACCACCATGCCATAAAACGTAAAGTAGTGTCGGTCACTTGAGTGCTAATTGATGTGATAGCATTGAGACTTAACAATTGTTGTTTCTGCGCATCCGTCCAGGTAGTCTCAATGTCCTGTTCCCATTGATTTAGATATAATGGGTAAGGACTAAGTTGATATTTTAATAAAATCTTATATATTTGAGATATTCCATGACGTGGTGATTCTGATGCAAAAAATAATTTTTACAAAAGTGTAAGCTGCGAGGTAGTGCGAAAAGGCTTTGGTAGTGATGAAAAGAAATGTGATAGTTGCCTATGTCTCCACGTGTCAAATGGGTAAGTCCCCCATTGTTCTCTAAGAGATTCTAACGAAAGTGGTCTGTCTCCATCGCATATTTGATAAAGCTTTAAAGTATCGTGTGTCGTCCATTTAAGGAAACCCGTGTTGTGAAGTCCCGGTGGGAAGTACAAATTGCCAGTTACTGACATTATTGGTGAATTGTATTGACCTATCAATCGGGTATATAGTGAATTCCAAATAGCCATAGTTTGGCGGGTGAGGGGAGATGTGAGAGAGTGTAAGTTCCAGTGTTCCTGTGGTTTCCAACAGATAGTGGGTATATCTTGGTCGGCTAAGGTATTTTCCACCTCTACCCATCGTTTAATCTTAGTGCAAAAGTGAGTATCCAACATCCTGTTAAGTGCAACAGCCTGGTAGTAACAATTGAAGCCTGGCAATGCTAACCCTTAGACATGTGCACTGCCAAAAAATTCGTTTAGTTTCGTTTCGTTTTAAATTTGGATTTGTGTTATTTCGTTTTTCGGGATTCGGGTGTGAAAGTCAATTCGGATTCGGAATTCTGATTCGGACGAAATTCGGTAGCGGTAGTTCGAACGTTTCGTTTCGTTTTCTGTTCTTATTCGTTTCTTATTCGTTTTGTTCGTTCGTTTGCAGCAAAGTGACATTTGAGGGGGAAAAAATATTTTTCTCCTTCTCTAATGTCACTTTGCTCCAACGAACGAACGAAACGAATAAGAAACGAATAAGAACAGAATACGAAACGAACGTTTGAACTACCGCTACCGAATTTCGGAAATGGAAATTCGGATTCATTTGCATTCGTTAGGTCTGTAATTCGGAATTCGGATACATCCGAATGTCCGAATTTCCAAAAATTCGTCCGAATTTCGATTCGGAACGAAATGAATCGCACATGTCTACTAACCCTCCCTGCTCTCGGGTCCTAATAAGGACTCCATAGGAAATCCTGACGGGAGACCGTCTCCAAATGTACCGACTGACAACCGACTTAAGTGCGCGTAGATAAAAGTTTAGTAGTGCAATTGGTACAGTTTGCAGTATATACAATATCTGTGGGAGTATTATCATCTTAATGACATTTATCCGTCCCGTAAGGGAAATGCCTACTCGGTAATTGTGCCATTTGTTGAGGTCCCTATTTATACTATTTAACAAAGGCATATAGTTTGCGCTGAATAATTCAGTGGTTCTAGCTGTTAATTGTATACCCAAATATCGCATTTTTTGGCTATGCCAGTTAAAAGGCATCGATTCTTTTACAGCGGTTACAATATGGCCCGGAGTGGAAATATTTAATATCTCAGATTTCGTATTTATATGTTTTGTTTGGCAAATTTATATAAATATATACATACGTAAATGTTATAATCCTTTTTCCGTGTTGTTTAACAATTTTTGTTGAAATAACACTTTTTCGGCATTTTTTTAACTACTTATGATACTGACCACACTTCCTGTCTATGAAATTGTGTCCTGTGGGGACACACACAGGAAAATTAGGTTTTTTGTTCGTTTTTTTTTTTTTTATTTTCACCTGTCTTCAATTAAAGTCAAACACTTAAATAGGAGGATTCAAGCCCTTGCCTAACAACGCCCTTCTGACGAAGCCCCAATGGGGGGTGAAACGCGTCATAGGCGTGGGCTAGGTGTTTTGTGTGTGACTGCTATGGCCGAAGTCGCCCTGACTCCTTCACATCTAACAAACAACCAGAGGACTTGATTGGAGATATCACAGAGTTTCGGAGTTGGAGAAATTATTTCCTTTACCAGTTTTCAGTTTACATTAACATTTATATACCATTGGATCCAGCCACATAGGATCTCTCTTTGGATTGAAGCACAACCAGGAAACAAATCAAAACAGCTGTTCAGTAAAGGCCTGCTTATGCAGCAAACAGAAGAGCCGAGGTAGAGTTATTATCTCCTGAACCTACTGCACTTTATACAGATATTCGTTATCCTGGACAAGCTAACCATCCTAATGCTATAATCTCCATGTCAGGAGAAAAACAGCATTCCTCAGCAGGATTTCAATCTCCATTGGAGCAACTGACCCGCTAATATCTTCTTTCCATTTTGGAGAAAACCACCACTACAGATAAGCATGTGTTCAGCAAAGGCATACATCTGCGGCTGGGAGTAAAAGCCGAGATGAGGCTAGAGATCTCCTGAACATCTGCATATCAAGCTGAAATTCATTTATATCCTTGGTAAAACCACTCCGATCCTCCTACTTTGTTCTATGAGCGAACATACACAGTACTGTGAGTGAAATCCATCCATTTTTTCTACACGTATGATATATATATTTTTTCATGTTGACTGTGTCTTTTTGCATTTTTCCATACACGTGTATGACGAGATCTGACATCTCCTTTCCAATCTTTGGGAATCCTATCCTTATATCTTCATAAAGTGGAGTTTTTCAGGGTGTGCCCTCTAACCAATGTTTATCCACACGCATTTTTTCTTATTTATCAGCCGTATGCAGCCACTTATATGTTTGTTGATGTTTTTTGATATGGATTTTTTGATATATGTGCAATTTTAAATATATATTTAATAAATCATTTTCTACGACTAATATAAAGTGTATGGTCAAAAATTTTGAAACAGTGGTGGGATCCCCTTTTTTCGGGGAAAAATCGTTTTTGTTAACAAATTAATAGGGGACCCTCCATTATAAACAAATCAAAGCTTTATTGATAATTTATTTATATTTCAAACCTTCCCACCCCGCAGTATATATTATGAATATTAAAGTCTCCTGCGTAAATCACCGTGCCCTCCTGGTAGTCCCGTAAGAGACGTAGTGTCTTACAAAATGGAAAATAGTCGGAGCTTTATTGGGCGCATAGACTGAAGCTAAAGTGAATAAGTGGTTGTCAATCGTTCCCTTAACAAAGAGGTATCTCCCATCAGGGTCTACTTTTGTGGACACGAGTTTAAACTAAACATTCCTTTGGATGCCGATCGCCACCCCTCTAGAGCTTTTCGAGTCTGAGGTGCTATAAAACCATGTCGGATAATATAACGAGGATAAACGCACATCAGTATGGTGCGAAAGATGCGTTTCCTGCACGAAAACGATATCGCAGCCTAATCGCCGCAGTTCGTGCACCAGTTGATGTCTTTTACTCGGGGTATTAAGACCCCTGATATTGTAAGTTAGTATGTTATAATTGGCCATCGGCACTCCAAAGAAAGGCAGTTTTTTAACCTAAGAATCAAGACCGGTCCTCCCCCGGGGGAAAAATAGAAGGGTGGGGGAAAGCGGGTAAGAAAAGAAAGCAGTATAGGAAAAAAACAAAACATAACTATAGGACACAATAAAAAGGGAGGTTGTATCTGATTAGGATTACGACCAGCATGTCTATTCCCTAAGCCCACATATTGGGCTGGTGCGAGCTCCTCTGAGCTATCATCGCACGTTATTGTTGTGGGGGGCGTGTCTATACCCCCTGGCCCCTGTCTGGCCCGACTCCCATGTGTAGTTACACGGGAGAAAGAATTGCTGCCATGAGCAGCCACTAGCATCTCCCGCACACCATACAAGGCCACCAGGTGTCCCCGCACTCCCCGATGTGCCCGGGCACCTGGGGCCCTCGCTTAAGTATTTATATAGTCTTAGCGTCCCTCCTACCATCCCCGTCCCGTTTAACCCGTAAATAATACCATCACGTACTAACTACCTAAACCAGGCTGTGCCTACCCTGCCTACTTTCTTTATTCAGGTATTAACCCGGTTATCCCGGATCGTCCGACGTGGTACTTCTTTTTTGTAGACCTAATTGGACCGCTGTGTAGGGCGGTTTATAGGTGTCCATGTAGAGTTCGGGAGAGGGCCATTTGTCAATATTATCTCCTGCCATCCCGGCAGTTGGGGTGGTTCAATTGCTATAGTTTCACAGAACTGATGTAGATCTTCTGGAAATCGAAGAATTGCCCTCTTTACAGACTATCAGGGAAGATGGGAAGCCCCACCTGTAGTTGATACCCGCTTGAGTATCTAGGAGTGGGCGTAGGGCCCTGCGTCTTACAAGGGTTTCGCGAGCTAGGTCTGGGTATATCTGTAGGGGCATCCCATTGTATTCTATTAGGGTTTTTTCCCGTAGTTTCCGTAGGATGTTTTCCTTATCCCCATAATAATGCAGGTGTCCCGTGGTGTTTCCAATGCCATGCCGCGCGGGCGGGTGGCGCGATGAACACGATCAAGTATCAGGTTAGTGTCGGGTGATTGGTCAAGTATAGTATTAAAGATCCCCCTTACTGTCTCAGTTAATTCCAAGTCAGTTATAGTTTCAGGTAGGCCTCTTATCCGTAAGTTGTTTCTACGGTCCCTATTCTCCGGGTCTTCCACCCGGTATGAGGTGTAACGCTGTGTATGCCTCATCGCACATACCTGAGTTTGCAGGGTCTTAATTGCCTCCGCGTGGGAATCCAGCCGAGCCTCTCCATCTTCCACCCTCTGTAACAGGGCTGTCATTTCCCCTTTGACTGCTAGAATGTCAGTCTTTAAGGATTGTTCAAGCCTTGAGAACATCTCCACAAGCTCCACTCTCGTCGGTAGAGTTTTCATCAGCTCGTCCATGGATGATGACGTCATCGGTTCCACCTCATCTCCTGTCCCCATGCCGAGTACCGAGTTATCCGCGTTTCTCCCCTCTAGTGACAGCCTAGCTGTCAGGGGATCCCAGCGCAGGTGACCCCACACCTGCACAGGTACCCTTACAGGCAGACCAAACACATGTGACCACACGGACCAGGTAAGTATGGTATATATAAATATTTTAATAAACCTAGCAAGCTAATTAAAACAATCCACAACAGGCATAAACCAAAAATGTAACAACAAAGGAAACCGGGTAACACAGGAAACAGGGTACTAAAATAGCATGCAAATATCAGGGTCTCAGGGTTCAGGCCAGAGGACTCAGACAACAGGGGAAAGCAACGAAATCCTGAGCCAAGGTCCAGACTGCAGGGAGGGTTTAAATACTCTCCCAGGAGTATTACCTAATAAGCTGATTCCTGACAGCTGGGAGACACACACAGGTGAGCACTGGAGCTGCAGGTACCAGCACCACCCAGTGGTGGTCTGGCACCTAGCAGCACCTGGCTGCCTGGAGAATCCTGCAGGTGAGCCCAGGAACTGCAGGGCTCAGCTCCGGCGCCACCTGGAGGCGCTCTGGATCCTAACACTAGGTGAAAGACTCGAGCGGGCTGTATTGCCCCGCAATTGGGAGGTGTTTCCCGAGGTAAGGTACCACTGCATCGGGCATACCACCGGCACTTTCGGCGCCCCCTGCTTCCCAGTCTTCCTTCGATTCATCGTCCTGCAATGTATGTGGGGTCTGGTAGTCGGAGCGCTCTATGTGCGGGCAGGATGGGGCGTGTCGGGATCGTAATGGCGGACTGGCGTGGCTAGCGCTGACGAGTACAGAGGATTTCTAACACCTATATGGACAATTCAACCACTGAGCAGATTGAGATTAACCGCGTTCACTGTGTGTGTCTGGTCGCCGCAACCAGAATCTATCTCAGCTGCGAGATGTCAGGTGCAGGATACACTTCTTTAAACATAAAGGAGCTGGTAATGATAAAAGCTAGAGAACGAGGTGAGCTGGATTTGGATGGAGCCTGGGTTTTCCTGTATCCAGACATCTCCAAGCTGGATTCCTGGCCAGACCCCTCTATGTCGATCTTCATGGAAACACCATATCGGGACCCCTGGACATCGATAAGCCACCACAATAAATAGACGAGGGTTTAATTCGCCCGGGAGACTGCTAACTAGATAAAGGCTGAGACAGATACGGATAGTTTTAGGGATTTGATCTGTTAGAAATATTTGCGCCAGGTTTTTTTTCGTTTTTTGGACACTATATGGACTATAATGTAATTTAGCTGATAAACCTAATAAGATCCGGGACTTATAAGTAAAGGATTTCCCACAGGGTGAATGGGAAGAAAACATTTGGGGGCAGAAGGTTGGATCACATTGGGAAGCAAGTGGGGCATAGTGACCCCTCAAACACTAACAGGGTTATTCACTAAACACTAAAAGGGTGATGGGTTTGGAGAAGGCCGGAGAAGTGAACAATCTAGGACAACATAGCTGACCTGGAAAGTGAGCTGAATTGGAGACATTTTCCAAATCAGCGATGTTGTCCTAGATTGTTCACTTCTCCGGCCTTCTCCAAACTCTTCACTGAATGGGAAGAAAACATTTGGGGGCAGAAGGTTGGATCACATTGGGAAGCAAGTGGGGCATAGTGACCCCTCAAACACTAACAGGGTTATTCACTAAACACTAAAAGGGTGATGGGTTTGGAGAAGGCCGGAGAAGTGAACAATCTAGGACAACATAGCTGACCTGGAAAGTGAGCTGAATTGGAGACATTTTCCAAATCAGCGATGTTGTCCTAGATTGTTCACTTCTCCGGCCTTCTCCAAACTCTTCACCCTTTTGTGAATAACCCTGTAAGATAATATATGGGGATTTGGGGTACATAAATATATAAGGTGGACATGAACTAGGGAAGGAGGAAATACATTGGTTTTGTTGTTTTTGGGTTATGAACTGAGGCATAGTGGTGAATGTATGATGAATACCCCTCCTCTTGCTGTGTGTTTGTGTCTCTAGCGGTGAGAATATCTGAAATGAGGAAACTAATTAAGTTATTTATTGTTGTATAAGACCATAAATTATTTATCTATGAAATATGAGATAACCGTATGTACTTAATTGAAGATGAAGAAGGGGAAATGGGGAAGATGGGGCAAAGATGGGCAGGGGCGTATCCACCGCAAGGCAAACAAGGCGTTTGCCTTGGGCGGCACTTTCCGGGGTGGGGGGTAAAAAAACGCTACCCACAAATCAGTGAGGCGAGCTGGACTGCACAGAATCAGGCAACCTCAGCTGCCTAATCAGTCAAATTAGGCGGCTGGTCGTGGGGCCTCGCGATTGGTTAATTTGCCTGAGAGAGGCTGAGTGGAGGAGGAGGCAGGGCCAAGGCCCAGTGAGTTGCGGCCCAGCCAGCGGAGGTGAAGGAGAAGCCTAGGGTGATTCAGGGCTGCGTAAACCCCATGATCTGGTTGGCGGGATGTCCCAGAGGCAGGCTGGGGAGCTGCAAGTAAGAGGAGCAGCACATGTGTGCAGGGAAAGGGACCCTGCACAGCCCACCACAGATTCTGAGGAGGGAAGAGGTAGTAAAGAGAATAAAAGAGGTAAGGGAGGAAAGCTTTAGAAGAAGAAAGCATTAGGTATGGGTCAGGTATACATGATAGAGGGATAAAGGAGCAAATGGGGACCCAAATTAAGGGTTCAGTAAGTGAGGGACGGGTGAGGGCTTGGGTTTATTGATTACTTCTCCCTAATAGGTGTAAGCCGGGGCAATTGGCGAGACCCTGGGAGCAAAAAAGTTTGGCTAAGATTTGTTTGTTCTTGTGTAGGAGGACTGATGTGTTTTTTTTTCTCCCTTCAATTTTCAGCTCATTTTGCAGAGACCCACCTATGACATATTGGTGTAAGCTTCTCTGAATAAGTCTATGGCGATCATTAAATTAATATGGCATGATGTTCGGGGGTCTTAATGTTTTAGGTAAATAAACATCAGGAGTTGAAACGCCTCGCTGCGGATGTAGTATTTTTATAGAAGACGCATCTTACTCATACCACGAATGTTAGATTATATTCTAGCTATTTGCCCACTTGGTACTATTGACTTTCTGATTCTAATAAGGTAAAGGGACTTGCCATTGGCAGAACAGTTCCTTTCACGTTGACCGCAATGGAAGCGGACCCCATGGGACTGGTGTCTGTTTTTGAAGGACTCATTGGGCACCCTGTCCTGCACTCTGGCTAATGTATACTCTCTAAATGCCAGACAGGTGAACCTTCTGACCCAGACTTTATCTAAATTGGAGGAATTTGCTAAGGTTATATAATGTTGGCTGGGGATTTCAATGTTGCATTTGACCCAAACTTAGGTACCTCATTGGGTAGATCTTCTATTCCCTACAGTCAGCTTAAAAAACGTAAGAGAATGCTGCATGCTAAAACCAACATAGCATCATTTTATGGAACATTTACCAAATGTTTAATACATTTGGAATGGGATGAATCAGCTTTAATGGCATGTTACCAGTGGTCAACAGGGCAGCTAAATCCTCTTCCCATTTAAGAAGAGATATTGCCAACGTAACTGGTTCCAAGGAACTAAGTAGTTTTCAATTGCTAATAGGAGCTTGGATGGGCTTAAACAACGCAGAGACTTGGTGGTGTTCAATTTGGGAATGTTTTAATTCAATGAAAAAACATATGCAAGTCCTCCAAAGAAGGGACTGTAAGGTAAGTGCAGGGTCTAAGATTAATCTAAGGCATTAGTTCCTAGGTACTTAGGGGGTCTGTACCATAATACAAGCGTTAGATGGGTGTATCTCATTGAGTAGGGATAACCACACAAGGACTATTTCCAGGACAGTGGGGTACACAGAGGGTTGAAATTTGGCAATAATTTGGAATAGGTAAAGTGTGGAAGCAAATCAAGATTTTAGGAAGAATACTCATCTTGAATGCCTATACTCTACCACCTGAGAGCAGTTCAAATTTCCGCAAACTATTCAATTCAGCTTTTATTGATCGCATAATTGGTTTATAGTTGTATGTATACATAGAGGTCGAAGTTAGGTGAATACCAAAATTAGGGATGCACAACGCCCAGGAATAGTGAAATTTACTTTGTAGGTGTGCTTGTTCGATATGATCAATTCCTTTACTCAAAATATGGGACGTCCCCTCATTGACCTTGTAATACGACATAGTACTGAACACATGCAAGAGTTCTTGTACTTCTGCCAGAGAAGGAGACGGATTTTTCAAGGTCAGTATAATGTCATCAGAAGAAAGACCAATTTTATGGACAGAATTGGCGAATTAGCCTGAACATTAGGATTTCTTCTGATTGCCAGTGCTAAGGGTTCCACAATCACAGAAAAGAGATAGGCCGGAACATTCGGGGGGGATTGGCTCCTTCCCTGGCTTTGGCAAAGCAACAATAATGTCTCGTGGAATAGCTTGTGGAAAAGAGTCCGAGGTTGCAGCTTCATTAAAGATTTGAAGTAGATGTGGGACTAGTATATGCATACAGTGTACACACTGGGGTCCTTGTACATAGGAAGACATGATGACCCTTTATCTCTCTCATCTCTATTTATGGGGAGATAAAATCACATTATTGGTTCATTTTCATCTCCATCTCTACATATTTCTTATAAAATTAATCTTCTTGTCAGATGTCTTTCTTTGCTGTATTACTGTATCTTCATTCTTAAATACGGTTTTGTCTTTATAAAGATCTCAGATTTTAGTATTTATAAAAATGATTTCTGTGATATTATTGTGTCTCGTACATCTGCGGCCCCGTATTCCTCTTTTGGTCTCCTCACCTCTCTGTACATAGAACTTGTCCTTATAAAGAGAGCAGATTCTATCCTGTGTCATCCATTGCCGGAGATCCCCGGACACCCTGCTGGAGAGAGACCTGTGAGTAGATTCATCTTCATTCTGTGTGTAGGAGGGGAGAGGGATGCAGGATAGAGATACACACAGCTCATCACTACATGTCGTCTCATCTGACATATTACACATGGAGTCACCTTCATCTGACATATTACACACGGAGTCATCTTCATCTGACATATTACACATGGAGTCACCTTCATCTGACATATTACACACGGAGTCACCTTCATCTGACATATTACACACGGAGTCACCTTCATCTGACATATTACACACGGAGTCACCTTCATCTGACATATTACACACGGAGTCACCTTCATCTGACATATTACACACGGAGTCACCTTCATCTGACATATTACACACGGAGTCACCTTCATCTGACATATTACACACGGAGTCACCTTCATCTGACATATTACACACGGAGTCACCTTCATCTGACATATTACACACGGAGTCACCTTCATCTGACATATTACACACGGAGTCACCTTCATCTGACATATTACACACGGAGTCACCTTCATCTGACATATTACACACGGAGTCACCTTCATCTGACATATTACACACGGAGTCACCTTCATCTGACATATTACACACGGAGTCACCTTCATCTGACATATTACACACGGAGTCACCTTCATCTGACATATTACACACGGAGTCACCTTCATCTGACATATTACACACGGAGTCACCTTCATCTGACATATTACACACGGAGTCACCTTCATCTGACATATTACACACGGAGTCACCTTCATCTGACATATTACACACGGAGTCACCTTCATCTGACATATTACACACGGAGTCACCTTCATCTGACATATTACACACGGAGTCACCTTCATCTGACATATTACACACGGAGTCACCTTCATCTGACATATTACACACGGAGTCACCTTCATCTGACATATTACACACGGAGTCACCTTCATCTGACATATTACACACGGAGTCACCTTCATCTGACATATTACACACGGAGTCACCTTCATCTGACATATTACACACGGAGTCACCTTCATCTGACATATTACACACGGAGTCACCTTCATCTGACATATTACACACGGAGTCACCTTCATCTGACATATTACACACGGAGTCACCTTCATCTGACATATTACACACGGAGTCACCTTCATCTGACATATTACACACGGAGTCACCTTCATCTGACATATTACACACGGAGTCACCTTCATCTGACATATTACACATGGAGTCACCTTCATCTGACATATTACACACAGCGTCACCTTCATCTGACATGTTACACACGGAGTCACCTTCATCTGACATATTCCACACGGAGTCACCTTCATCTGACATATTACACACAGAGTCACCTTCATCTGACATATCACACACGGAGTCACCTTCATCTGACATATTACACACGGAGTCACCTTCCTCTGACATATTACACACGGAGTCACCTTCCTCTGACATATTACACACGGAGTCCCCTTTAGCTCTGAGATAACACGGGGGGGGGGGGCAGGACACAGAGAGATGACATCTGAGAATAGTAGATGTGAATACACAAGGCTGAGAATGAATGTTATACAATGTATCATAGAATAAAGAGGACCTGTCACACACTTAGAGACTTCATTTCCCTGTCTGCCTGTGCTGTGGACTGTAATACAGGAAGGGAGGGCTGCTCACAGACAAGGTGCTGAATATGTTGGATTTTTTTTTTTTTGAAGCCCGTGGACATGCATCAAAACAAACTTCCCCCTGTGAACAAAAAATGTGAACCGTGAAATCACAGCACACAAAAACATGCACAAGGGTGCAAGGTCCTTCGAAAGAAGGGACCTACTTCCCGACCCCCCGGGGCGCAAGGCTCCTGACAGGGGTTGAGACTGTTGGTCCACCAACCCGAAGGCCGGTGGACCCATTTCCTTCGGGGACCTGCTGGAGCGGGTCCCTCACAGTGCTAGGCAGGGGGGATCTCCCGAAGAGAAACCCCCCTCCTGGTTGGGAGGAGACAGCGAACCCCCTATGAGGCACAGAATCTCCTCCCAGCGTCAGGAATAGGCCCCGAAGAAACCTGCACCTTCAGCATCTGTGGGTCAAAATTTAAAATAAAAAAGTGCCAAACGTGCATAGAGTGCTTAAATAAATCTAAAGTGCCAGTGCACCACTCTGACAGGCCTTAGGGGCCGGAGTGCAAAAATATTGCCCCAGACTAGCCATAAGGCCTGTCTTGGAGGCGAAGTGCAGAAAATTGCAAGGTGGTGTGTGACCAAGTGCCAGTGAGTCATGTGGGGTCCCATACCCAAGTGACTTTCTGAGCACCCCTGGGACGCCACCCCCAGGGGGAACAACACCTTGGGCTTCTGCCGCCCCCGAACCCTCGGGCCAGACCCCGTGGTTCTCCGCTCACATCAGGAGGTAGTGCCGTCGGGGGTCCTCCCACTGTCAAGGGTCTACCCGTACATCAGGGCCTGACGCAACTAGCAGTGGACCGAACCGTCCTCCGACACCCACCATTACGTCAGAGGGTACTAGAATGGTCTCCCATCGGGTGGCAACATCCTCTCCCCTCCAACAACTGATAAGAACAGATACTACACTTGATCTTAGCCAAAAGGCCGAGAAGCGATATCTGAGATGACATCTGAGAATAGTAGATGCGAATACACGAGGCTGAGAATGAATGTTATACAATGTGTCATAGAATAAAGAGGACCTGTCACACACTTAGAGACTTCATTTCCCTGTCTGCCTGTGCTGTGGACTGTAATACAGGAAGGGAGGGCTGCTCACAGACAAGGTGCTGAATATGTTGGATTAGTTTGGCTGAAGTTGTCATTGTCACTGACAGTCGGAGATTAGGAAGAGAGCGGACTGTTCTGTGACATTGCCGCCATGGAGGCTCAGAGAGTTATAGGGATGTTTGTCAGTTCTGATCATGGCTGGTATTTGTAGTGCCTTAAAGGAAACATGTACAGAGAGAGAAATGGGCGCCATTGCTGACCTACATCTGAGCATGCTATTTGCCTGGCTGTCTGACTGGAATAGTTTTTAAGTCACTGAACCAGCACAAAGCATGAAGACTGGAAAGCCGGGTAACTCCTGATCTGCATACATGTTCCAGGTCAGTGACTTACTAGATAGTGAAGGATGAAGATGACAGCCCTGCAGTATGTATCTTTAGAGACAAGTCAGCATTTCAGCCCCCATATTATCTTACTGACAGATTTCTTTTCAATCAGAACTCCGAGTAAATGGCCAAATACACAGCTGCACCTTTTATTACAACACTAAATGTATATCAGACGAGATCGAGGAGTTGAATAGGATCGGTGCCGGGAGCTCCAGAGCAAAGTTTTAGCAAACAGAACAATAGACAGGTCGGTATAAACTGCTCTCTTCACAGGTACTTCGTATGTGATTTTGTAAGACTCTTCACAGGGTTTCTATACGTCGAGTTAAAGTGAATCTGTAGATTGTCTTGGCAGGAAAAAAAACAGATTCACCTAAAAGTCCCTCCTCCTCCTCACCTTGCTCATATTACCCATCAACTGCCCCATCCATCCATGGAAAATATTCAGAGGCTTGACCTAAATCAGAGCTAATTACCCCAATTCATGCCGTGATATACAAAGTAACGTAACTCTGCGATCATCTAATAGAGAAGAGCTGCGGGATTAATTACCACTTGTAATCATTTCTTTAAGATCTTGTACTGCCATAGACTCTGGAATAGGGATGTTGGAACTACCACATACACTGGATGGAATCTGTAGGATAGATAGATAGATAGATAGATAGATAGATAGATAGATAGATAGATAGATAGATAGATAGATAGATAGATAGATAGATAGATAGATAGGGACACCCCTCCAAACAACTTGAATGTTTTCAGTAATTAGAATTGGTAAAATTACAGCATACAAAGACGTTTTAGATTACTATGCACTTACAACCTTGTGGTATCAGTTTGGTGAAGACCCTTTTCTGTTCCACCATGACTGTCCCCGGTGTACTAAGCCAGCTCTATAAGGACATGGTGTGACCAGTTTGGTGTGGAGGAACCTGAGTGTCCTGCACAGAGCCCTGACCTCAACTCTAATGGACACCTTTGGGATGAATTGGAATGCCCATTGTGAGCCAGGTCTTCTCATCCAACATCAGTACCTGACCTCATGAATGTTCTAGATAAGTAGACAGATATGTCACATGATGGGAGCTCTGTTAGATTACAGTTAGGTCAATTTTCCAAAACAAATAACTCGGACCCATGGACTGTGAAGACACCTCACCCCCTCTAAACAGAATTTAAATATACAAAAAAATGAAACATGGGGTTTAAAGAGCTAAAGCAGAGACACCGGCACTCCAAACCCTGGAAATCCCAGTTTTCAGTCTGTCCCTATCCTTTGGACATTCCCTGGAAATCCCAGTCTTCAGTCTGTCCCTACCCTTTCAACATTCCCTGGAAATCCCAGTCTTCAGTCCGTCCCTATCCTTTGGATTGTCCCTGGCAGTCCTAGTCATCTGCCTGTACCTGACCTTTGTTTTGTCTGTATGTGTGTCTGCAACCTGTCCAGAACTCTGGCCTTGTCAACCATTCTAGGCTGTTAGATGAGTAAGGTGAACCTAGGGATTGTGACCTGGGGTCAGCACGCAGCCAAGTCCATGAGCTCTGGTGAACACCGGCTGGCCGTTAGATTCCACATCCTGGGGGACCCCATGCCACCTACCCAGGGCTGTCTTTAATATTAAATGGGCCCTGGGCAAGATTTTACTGATGGGCCCCCACAACGTTCCCAGTTCCATCACTTCCCGACCCAGACCCCCATATCCACCTACATTACCATCCCCTGAAAAGAAACTAAAAAATAAAACACATATCAATGCAATAGCGCAATGGACTCAAGATTCTTCAACACAATAAACTCAGGACCCTGCAATGCAATGGACTTAGGACCCTGTAACGCAATGGACTTAGGACCCTGCAATGCAATGGACTTAGGACCCCGCAAAGCAATGGACTTAGGACCCCGCAATGCAATGGTTTTAGGACCCTGCAACACAATGGACTTAGGACCCTGCAATGCAATGGTCTTAGGACCCTGCAACGCAATGCACTTAGGACCCAGCAATGCAATGGACTTAGGACCCTGCAATGCAATGGACTTAGGACCCTGCAATGCAATGGACTTAGGACCCTGCAATGCAATGGTCTTAGGACCCTGCAACGCAATGGACTTAGGACCCTGCAATGCAATGGACTTAGGACCCTGCAATGCAATGGACTTAGGACCCTGCAATGCAATGGTCTTAGGACCCTGTAACACAATGGACACAGGACACTGCAACACAATAAACTATGGACTCTACAAGGCAATCAATTCTGGACTCTGCAACGCAATACACTCTGGACTCTGCAACGCAATGGACTTTGCAATGCAACAGACTTAGGACTCTGTATCTCTATGGACTCAGGAATCTGCAACACAATAGACTAAGAACTCTGCAACACAATGGACTCAGGACTGTGCAATGCAATGGACTCTGCACTGCAATGGACTTGCATTGTCATCTCTCATGGCGTCTAGCTCTCGGTCGTGGGCATCTGAGGTAGAGACCGTTACATCCATTCTGGATTCCAAATCAGATGTTCTGTGGCCCAGATCACGCATTTCTTTTGTAAGCTTATCTGTAATCTGCCTGGATGTCTGTTGGAGTGCTTTCTGGAGCAAACGGTCAATTCGTCTTAATAGGTGAGTATGCACTGAACAAATGTAGGCATATATATTCACAAAGTATGCACAAAAATAAGGTCTTAAAAACTTTTACACATAGAGCTAAGATTATGTACATACATTTGAAATATATTGATGCAAACGTTTCAAAAAATTCCCTTGAGTTTTTAGATTTCTCTATTTTTCTCCTGATTTACAGATCAAAATGTTCAAGAAAATATCAAACTGTGTTTTGCTTATGTGTGTTCTGCTGGCCATGAAAGTTAATGAGGCAGATGATGTGAGGACAACGGCATGTCATTTGGAGATGATCTATGACAGACCCGATTACCATACTAGAGAAGGTGATATGATCATTGGAGGAATCTTAGAAATATCATCTGGTAGCATTAGAACATTACCTTCCTTTTGCTCAACAAATGATGTATTGGACAAATGTACACAGTAAGTAATTTGGTTTTATGGAAAGTCCCAGCCCCTCCCACACGACACATCCATGTACCACCCTCAGTTGTAAAAGATGGGAAGTTGGGAACCAAACAAGTTATTGAAGCGACCTTGTCCTGATGTAACTGAAGCTGAGCACCAATCAAATGGCTAAATACTCAGATGAGTTACATGTATAGGAGATTTTTTACCTCCCGGATAATTTGTATTTTTGTCCATCCTGTCCTGTGATTTATCCAGCTTTTCTACACAGCTCTGTCTGGAAGGCCAGGAGACCTGATTTCTCTCTGTTGCAGTTAAGTAATACTTATAGGTCTTGTCCCTCTACCAACCTGTGACTCAACATTGAATGATGAGCGCCTCTGTCTTTCCTTCTACCCTCTACCTTTCAGCATGTTCCTTGCTAGCACACGAGCACTGAAGCACACCTTATTGACCCGTTGTGCTGTTATTCCTTCCCCGAGTCTGACCTCTGTTGTACCGGGACCGCAAGAGACTGATACTAAAGCTGGCCACACGCCCCTCCCTTTTTCCTTCAATTTTTTCAATGAACTATTGTTGAAGAAGCTAGTCCAAATATCTTTGGCCAAACAGTGACTGCAGCCACTCACTGCGCCGGCTGTCAGATTACAATAGTCCAGAGGGTGGGATTTCCCCATTCATCCTAAACAGAATAGATCGGGGGAAAATGACTGGTGTATTGCCAGCTTTAGTCACATTCACCTCAACATTGGGAGGATATCTTGCAGGAGCGGGCAACAAAGCACCTTATTCCCATATTCCCATGTTATTCTCATCTCCACATCCTGTCCCCCAAAAAGGATGTGGGGGTCTGTGAATAGGGATTTATTAAAATCTGGAAGCCCCTTTAGAAAAAGAGTATTTTAGACCCCTAGTGTCACTTTCCACTTCATTGGATTCAGCTGCTGAGGCAGCTGAATGTCAACACAGCAGGCAGTAGCTTGAAGCAATAGCCAGCCTGTTATTGGATATTTTAAATTGAAATAGCCAATAACAGGCTGGCTATTGCACCCGCCCACTGCCTGCTGTCAATCAGCAGAGGAAGGAACTGAAAGTTCTCCATCAGGTCCTCCTCTGCTGATTGACAGCGGGTGGTGGGTGGGTGCAATAGCCAGCCTGGTATTGGCTATAGCAATTTGAAATATCCAATAACAGCCTGGTTATTGTTTCCAGCCGCTGATGGGAGACTTGACACCGGTGTTCTATCAATCCCTCCTCCGACTCGAGGCCAAGGGATTGATAGAACACTGGCAGAAGAGGGGACACGGGGGAGCAGAGAAGGAGGCAGGCAGAAGAGGAGGAATGGGGAGGGCAGCAGAGCAGGAACGGGAGTCAATCTACTGATTGGCTCCAGAAGGTGGAAAAGCTTTTTCTAAGTCAAAAGGTATAGTGAGGATATTGAGAAGGTCAAAACATAGGCCCACATGGGCAGCAAAAAAGTAAGGCTAATGGGGTGGGGATCACAAATAAATGTGATTACTGTATATGTTTGCTGCACATTGGCCCAATCCATCATGAATGTTTAGAGCAGATTGGATGTCTTATCCCTATTAGTTGAGGAAATCCAACCAATAGAGACCCCCAAGGCAATTAGGAATACATTATTTATTGAATTATTTCATTTATCTTCATAGATATATATTCACAATTCAAATAAGCAAGTTTTTTAATCCAACTTGCTTAAAACTACTCCCTATGAGCCCCCAATGTCTCTACCCATTCAACACACAAAGGTTTTTTTTCCAAGCCAAGGAATACCACAATGTATAGGGTAAACCTAATACCCCTTTTTTATCAATGTAATTTCCTTTACTGGTTTGCAGCAACAAATATTCTTTTGTTGTTCTCTTTATCTTGCTCACATCATTTCTTGATAAGATGCAGCTAGGGAAAAGTTGATCTCTTGGCTTGTGGCTCATGTTTTGCCTCCATTTTCAATTTTGTGTTAGGAATCATAAGCTGCCTGTACATTATTTGCTTAAATACTTTTATTTATAGTTTATGATAGACATATTTTTTGTATACACAACAACACTAGTTGTCTCTCTTCAGATATCCTCACCGGTATCTGAGACATCTTCTGGCCTTCATATTTGCCATAGAGGAAATTAACAATAGAACAGACCTGCTGCCGAACATCACATTGGGATTCCAGGTTTATGATACCTGTAATTGGGAACGTGAAGCTGTACAGAGTGTTCTGGATGTCTTATCTGGGTCAGGGGATCCTATTCCAAACTATGGTTGTCATAAAAAGACCAAAGTGGCTGGATTCATTGGTCACAGAACTACTTCCTCATCATTGGTATCAGCAGCACTGACGGGGGTCTATCAGTATCCTCAGGTAATGTGAATTTTATTTTGTGAATTTAAATCACAAAAAGGTCTAGAACAATGTACTGAATATTCTAAAAGCTTACACTGTGGTTTTTCATTTATATTAGTTAAACATTAACGCAAGACCATGCTTTTCCCACACAGGGCAAAGCAGCAGGTCCAAATAATTTGCCCCAAACCTAATGTTACATACTCATCTACCTTATTCTCCCCTGTCTCTGGGAATGAAAAGAGGAATCCCTGTGTATTCATTAAGTCAATCTAGTCAGAGCTTACACAGGGTGAGAACTCTCTCCACCAGCAGGTGACAATGATGGTTCCTGAGTGGACAGTCACCAAGAACCAGCAACTGATTGTGCCTAGTCCATGACCAGTAATTTTGCCCATATATTGATGACTTTGAATTATATTTGATATTTTTGTTATTACAGATCAGCTATGGCGCAATGAATCCAAGCTTCGATAGTAAGTTCCAGTTCCCCTCATTATATAGCACAGTCCCTGATGTGAATGATGAATTTAAAGCCATTATCCTCCTATTTAAACATTTTGGCTGGAATTGGGTGGGCATTGTGACTTCAGATGATGAGGACAGTCAGAAGGTCAATACAGAGCTAAAAACTCTTCTGATACAAAACAAGATTTGTGTTGAGATTGCTGTCACTGTATCTGACCATTATACTGAGAAAACTGGAAAAGCTCAGCACAGCCTTTCAATGTCAACCTGCAGCATTGTAATACTGTATGGTAATGCAAATGCTGGCAATCTAATCCATGTCATCAGTGATATTTCAGCCTCCAGGAAGATCTTTGTATTGTTTGGAGCTTTCCAGATATATAATAACCACAAGTCTGTTATTGCTCTTAATGGTTCTCTGCTGGTCGATTTACACAGAGGGAATATTCCGGGACTGAAGGATTATCTTCTTGATATCAACCCGGAGAAATATCCTGATAACCCCATGATTCTCGATGCTTGGAGATATGAATTCTTGTGTGTGCCTGAATCTATTGAGAAAGAGTCTTATGATGAAGCATGCAGAGAGTCTTATAGTTTCCGTTCTGTGGATCCCTCTCGTTATGATGTGGAAAATTTTCGCTACACTTTCAGCGTGTACTCTGCAGTTTGTACGCTGGCATACGCCCTACATGATGTATATTTACACAGGAAGGAGGAGGGCATTCAGACTAGAATCCAAAATTTGCAGCTATGCCAGGTACAAGAGAAATGTTTGGCCAAAAAAAGGACAGGATGTCAAATTACAATAACCTTTTACTCCTAAATTTTAGGTCCAAGAACCTCCTGTGAAGTGACATAGTTAGATTTATAAAAGGCTCAGCCATCAAGTTTAACCAAAAATAAAATATTGCATTCTCTGAACCCTAAATCTGTAGTTGATCCATAGAGCAAGGCAAAGAAGGAGGCAACAAACCTTTACAACACATGGTCCATTCTATTCCACGTGGGAAACAAAAACCTTCCTGATCCCCCAAAGCATTTAGATACTCCCTTGATCATCACTCTATAGTGTTTTTATTACCTACAATGTACACTATCTTTTTTAATCATTGACTTCTCCTAATCTCCTCTCCTCCTTCATCCAGCACATAAACAGGTACAGCAAGAGCAGTCTAGATGAGACAGTTCAGTACGGTTTTTATTACGTATGGATTATTTCCTAAAGAAGTACTAGAGGTTTACAAATATGTATTTTACTGTATGTCTATTGATATACACATACACCTTTTCCCAACACTACTCTGACAGGCCAGATGATATCACATGTCCTTTCTTTTCTCTGGCAGTGCCAGTCTAATTCCTGAGCAGTTGATTCTAATCTCAGGAGATAAATCCTAAAATACATCAAAGTACCTTCACTATGAACAACAATGTATCTTATTTGTGTATCACTCAGCTGTAGATCCTCAAATCATCTCTGAATTGGTGCTGACACTGTCCTTCCTTCTGGAAGGGGGCTACCTTTGTTTCCCATGCTCCCTGTGTGTGTTGTAAAGTAGTCACCGCTCCAAGATCGCTCCCATGATGGACTATAATCACAATCCAATTTATTAAACTAAATGTGAGATTGTAGTCCATCCCGGGAGTGAGCTTGGAGCATTGGCTGGGCAGTTGCCCCTCCTGACCCCATTGTGCTTGGCCAGGTCTAATATAAAAAGTGTTTGCAGTAAAGCTTTGAAAGTACATTATAGCTTCTCTTCTGGGCTGCACATGCCGTATTCCACACCGCTCCTTTCCCTTCACTGCACTATATATTTCCTATTCCACACCAAGTCATACACTGTGCTGTCCCTGGGGGACAGGAATCAATGAAAAAAACATTTTCTTACAATACAATTTTTAAGGACGCAGTGATTTTAACATAACACGACGCAGAATGGCATTTTGACAGATGTTGGCAACATATAAACAGTTGGGCAGAGCTAGCAGTGACAGTTGTAACAGGTGACTTAATCATGGCTCAATCATGGCTCTTAAAGAGTACTGGGCCCTGATTGGGCCCAGTACTCAGGCTTTAGCTAATCAAGACTCACAAGGCACAGTGCCTTGTGCGGGATGCTCGGAGGGCAAACTGCCGATGTTCGAGTCGAACTCACGTTCGGCTCGAACATCGAGCCCAACACTACTCAGCACCCACCTTCACTTCAGAGAGTACTAAGCAACCATCCCCCCGACAGGACGGTGCTGTTCCCCTCTGAAAACTGATAAAAAGAGATACTACACTTGAACATCGAGCCCATCTCTAATCATAAAATGCACTGCACTCATATAGAAATAAACTAGAGCTGAAATAAATATCTAAAAACAATAATTAATATTCATGAATCAACAAACTGCTAATAATATATCAAAATATGCAAATGAGTGCAATACATTCATCCAATCCAAAATAATACAAAACAATTCTATAAAAAAAAAAAAAAAATATCTACACACATTCAAAAGGTGCTGCAAGCCTCAGGTCCAGTGATAATCATCACCAAAGTGCTCTCTCTGAAATGAATAAGCTCACCAAATGGTGTAGACCACCAATACTAATGGTCAGAGGGGAGGAGAAGATGTGAATTTGTATCCATTCCTATTTTCAGATGAACAGGTATCTGAGGAGAGCGCACATCACAACTAAAGGAGGAGAGGGGATACAGTTTAATGAAGGAAAAGTCTCACCCAGGTTTGATCTATTAAACATCGTATTTACACCTAATAAATCCTTATCAATGATTACAGTTGGATCTTTTTACAATTCTGGGAAAGGATTGAGACTCCAACTTAATGAGAGTGCAATTCAGTGGAGTCCAAAATTCTCTCAGGTATCCAGAAATATAATTTTCTTTTAAACACTTATTTTTTTTTAATACTGAAGTGCAAACAAGAATGTTGAGTCTAATTTGTGTGGCTTCATCTTTCATGTGGGCTATGGACACATATACACTGCCTGGTCAAACAAAAGTCACCACCTGGATGTAGCTAAGCACATAGGTAAGAACCTTCCATTGGATACGTGTTATGATCTGGGGTTGTTTCAGTTGGTCGGTTCTAGACATGTGCAATTTGTTTTGTTCCAAATTGACAGCTGTAAGAATTTCTGTAAATTCAATGCATCCAAAGTTCAGAATGACAGAAATAATGAATCTGAAGGAATCCGAATGCCTGAGAATGAAATTAGGATACATCCGGATTCCATTCGGAAAAGAAACACAACAAGCGGGAGATCTATCCGTCATTTAACGCTCTCTGGCTTCTCTGCACTTGTATCTCAAATGATAAGAAAGAAATAGAATATTGTCACAAAATGTAAATAATGAAAGAAGCCGAGAGATCTGTGTTATTCTGTAACAGCTTCTGCTTCTCTGAGGACACTTCATCCCCAATGTAAAGATTCTGGCAGCTGTCGCAGAATACACAAAAGTGTTTAACTGTTCACAGAAATAATAAAAAAAACAGTGTGGGTGCCTCCCCCAATTCCTACCAGACAAGGCCCTCTTCCCCACAACCCTGACCCGGTGGTTGAGGGGGTCTTTGGGTAGTGGGGCTCATCTGCATCTGGGTACCCCCTTTCATAAAGGGCACCCAAATGCCACCCCCCCTTGTGAATAAATAAGGGGTACTTGTACCCCTACTCATTCACTAAAGGGTTAAATAAAATGTAAATAGATTCTTTAGAAAAAATTCCTTTAATTGAACAAAAAACAAAAACACACATTTTTTAATTGAAAATACATTTTAAAAAATGTCCCACAAAGTCATTCCAGCGTCAGTCAAAAGATGAAAAAAAAACCCCAAAAAACTCCCCGATGCAATGTTTACATCATGCAGTGGGCAGAAATAAACAAAGCCTGCTATTGGCTATTTAAATTGAAATACCCAATAGCAGGCTGGCAAATGCTGCACCCCCTGCCTGACTTCTATCACAGAGGAGAGGACCTGAGAGAGAACTTTCTCTCTCAGGTCTGCTCCTCTGGGACTGACAGAAGGCAATGGGCGAAGCAATAGCCAGCTTGCTATTGCATATTGAAATAGCCAATAGCAGAATGCCTGCCTCCCCTGAAAAATGTATGTGACTCTGGACAGAAATAAATGTTGTGACATTGCATAAGCCTCTCAGAATGATGCTTATAGAAATATTATAGGGTGTGACTATTTGTTTGGCCAGGCAGTGTATATAAATGCATCTAATTTAGTATTTATAGTTATGAAACACAAATGGAGTTTTCTAAAGGGTCACTGACTATGAGAGATGAGTGAATGTGTCTGGTTTCAGTTTGAGGGCCATTCTTTGAGTCCATTATGAAGATTGCAAATTTATATCCAAACCCAACTGAAGTCTCAGAACAGGGTGAGGGTAACTCTTCAAAATCAATTCTGGACATTTTCAAGGCTAATTAGCAAGGGATTGTAAAATAAAGCATGGGGACCTAGACAATGTCATAAGGAACGTGTACTAATGCAAACAAAATATTATATGTACCATACAGTGGGGAGGGGGGTCTACTAAGCAGACTTTAAGGACCATATAGAAACAATCTTAGGAAATACCAATCTTTTAACCAAAATGTGTGAGAGATTCCTGTAAGCTGCATGTGGTTTGTGAGAAGAATTTTTTAAAATGTATGTCCATTCTGGAAGAACCTATTTCCAGGCTTTCCTCCAGCCCTCTCACTCTAGTTCCTATACTTGCGATGTCAGTTTTTAACACTTGCAATTCCTCTTTGTAAGTTGTTTCAAGTCTAGATATATATCCTTCCATAACCTCCTTAGTAGGAAGAGATCTCAGATAGGATCCCATGTCCTGCTGCTCCATCCCCTCCAGCTCCATCCCATCCAACCGGCCATATGTTTTCCCTTTTGGGGAAACGTCAGTATACATTTGAGAGCGTATTGGGTGGCTTTGCATGATTCTGTCCTCCGCATACCTCCCTGTGCCACCCCGGTCATTCTCATTAATAGGAGAAGCAGGTGCCAACATCCTATTATCCCCACCCTGTAATAAACTTGAACGGGTACCTGTGAAGTATGTCCCGATCATTGATGAAGAGTTCCGTCGCGTCGATGCTGATAGCTGGGGCTGCTGCGGCGATGGCTGCTTCTCCTTTTTCTTTCCCTTACTCCCCATTTTTTCAAATGTAAGTGACATTGTATTCTGGAATCTAATATTTTGAAAGTATAATTGATTTTACTGTTACAATACATTATTGCTTAATTTAAATACAGCAGCAGCAGCACCCCAATCTGGTTCATTACAACTTAATTTAAACTTTTAAAATGTTTGCATAATTTTGGTGGTGACACCTGATTTATTATCCAGCAGCAGTAGACTTGAACTGAACGGTGGAAGTAAGAAGCACAACAGATGTAAAAGCTATAGGCAGGTTTATTAAAAAATAAAAATAAAGATAAAGTCCTCAAATGTGTACAAATCGGCCAGTGGGACATCGGTTTCACAGTATAGATTGTGAGATTTTTTTTTCTGTAGACACGGCATCGTCTTCTGTGGACCATAAAATGTCAGAACAGTGCACCTTCTATATAAAGGACATATGGCAGTGTAGGAAGAGATATTCCTTCCTCTTCCTATACTGCCATATGTCCTTTTCCTCCTCCTCCTCTTCAGCTAATCCCGCTAATCCCCCCATATATCTGACTATGAGGAGTTGGCATACTTTTTTGGTTGCTATCCTCAGGGTTGGCCCACAGACTTATTACTTTGCACAGAAGGCCATCCCTGCCCTCCACCAGCATGTGGAATGTCAGAAGGCAGAAGAAGGCAAAGGAGAAATATGAGGAGGTGGAGTGTTGGGGTGCAGGTGGTGAGCAGGAGGGTTGGGGTGCTGGCGATGGTGAGGAGTGCTAGGGTGCAGGTGGTATGGAGGAGGGTTGGGGGCACTGACTGTGAGGAGGAGTCTTGGGGTGCTGGGGTGATGAGAAGGAGAGTATGTGGTGCTGGCAGTGAGGAGGAGGAAATTAGTGTGAAGCTTCAAGGGAGGGGCGGCTCTCCAATACCTAATACAGGGAAAATCTAAGAGATCTACTGCCACCATCTCAGAGGAAGTCCAACATTCACCACTTTAAGTTTGTGGTCTGCAAATACCTCTTTGCCATATTTTTGGCCGGTGCAAGGATCCACACGGCATAGCTGCAGGGGAATACCTAAGATCACAGCCTGCCCAACCTTTCATAATGCAGGGGGAAGGGTAGACAGCATAAAAAGGAGGTGGGGGGTCCAAAGGCCAGAGAGAAGAGCAGGCAGCAGCAAAATTAAGTATACAATCCTATGACCATAGGCTGCCCGCCCATCCCCAGTTCAGGGTTTCTGGTTTTTGGTTTTCATATAGTTTTATTATTATTAATAATTATAAAAAAAGAAAATTTGCACAAACACATAAACCTAATGCTCAGGCAGCCGGTGTAGGGACTTCTATAAGTGGTAAAAAACCAGCAGGTCAGTTCTGTGGAAGTTTAACCCGACTATTCAAATAGGTTATTTATACACATAGGAGAAGTTGGTACATATTAGGAATCATTATTACAAGAAAACCAACAGAGCAAAAGTGTAACTAAACTAACTAAAGTATAATATATTCTTTTAAAAACTGGATTTTGTCTTCAGACTCCACGTTCTCTGTGCTCCGAGAGCTGCCTCCCCGGATACCAAAAACTTCAACATAAAGGAGGACAACCGTGCTGTCACCACTGTGTGCCCTGCCCGGAGAATGAGATCACTGATAAATATGGTTGGTACCTCCAATACTACGGTCTTCCTTATACTTCCTCATTAATCACTTTGATTGGATTTTGAACATAAGAGATATATTCTAAAAAAACAAAATTTTGAGACCACACGTCTTTTGTACAGCTCCTATCCTCCCCCGCTGCTGTTACCAGCAATTACCAGCTGTCAAAATGGCACCCGGTGACAGCTCTGTACTATACATATGCATCTGCTCCTGTGTGTAATGGCACTTGCAGATCGTCTGGAAGTATGATTGTGTAAATACAATGAATTGGTTTATTGTTTTAACTATTTATTGCATGCATTGATCTGCATATGACATCACCTACAGAAAAATTACAAGTTATTTATTTAATAAGTGTTTTTCTATTTATCTCCTCTTTATGCCCATGGAGAAAACAAACTTTGTGTTTTTTCGGAATCTTAAAAGGTCCTGTTCTGGGTTCTGGAGCCCAGAGGCTTTGCAGAGCTTTGGGAGGGATTTGCCTCCATTCCTAGGTGCACAGATCTTACTTGGTAGCCAGACCTCATTAAAGTAAAATTCCACTTTCCACCATGCAAATACCCTCCCCCCTCATAACACTAAAAGTGCACCTAAAAAAAGGTCTATTCATTTTTTTTTACTCATGTTCGACCTTCTCCCTGCCTCCATTCTCACCTGGCCGGAATGACATGAAGCCTCCTCCTGCAGCCTCCTGGGACACTTACATCAGGATCTCAGGAGGTATCAGCTGAGGCGTCACACAGCTCCGGAAGAAGGACCCGAAGGTTCATTGTCATTGCAGGAACCTGGAAGAAACTGTCCGGGTCCCAAAGATGAACAAAACAAAGATGGCGGCGTGGGACAATATGTGCAAAAGAAGAGTGGCAGAGGAGAAAGGGACAAGGGAGAATCTGCTGGGCATGTGACCATCCTATATAAGAATTATATTGTAAATTAATTTAATAGAAATGGTCCACTTTAATTAGTCTCAGCTGTCCACAGGCCTTTGTGAGATGACTGATGTTCAGGGATCTCTCTCCTTGCTGCTGGGTGAAAAGACCGATTGCTGAGAGAACACTAAAAGAGTGCAATAGCTGCCTGTTTGTTTTAGGAAACCCATTAGGGGCTTCCTGTTAGTCAGGAACTGAAATTTAGTAACAATCATTGTCAAGTGTCAGATTCCCCCTATGTGAGAGTGATGAATACCAATGATCATAGTGTGGAACTAGGACTGGGGGACAGCAACCCCCAATATGCTATAATTGTAACCAGTGATAGTTGTGAGAAATATTGCGAGAAAGCATTTAGCTCGGGTGCAAAAAAGATGACAACGGTCATGCTCCTACAACCTTTGCTATGGAAATGTTGTAAAATAATAAATCAATTGATCTAGCTGGCTGTGGAAAAAGACAAGAAGACACACACAAGGTTTGGAAGACAAGGATGCATGAGGATCCACCAAAGGTCACCACTGCCTGATACAATCTCAGCCTGTATAATTGGTTGTTTTTTTTTTCTTTTAATTTGCAGACAAACTGGGAAGTCCCCAGAAAACGAAATCATGGGTGGGAGTTAAACAAATCCCATTGTCCTAAATTGTGTTTAATCTTCTTTTCTATCAATCACATGAGGCAATAAATCATGTACTGATCCTAGCTGAAGGGAAATTATATACAAATCACATTATAAGACTTGGGTTCTTCTCTAATTAGTCATTGTGCCTTTGAGATTTTACCAATAATGGTCAAATTTCCTGCTGGACCTTCCTTTAACAAAGGATTTTTTTCTTCATTGAGAATGTTAAGTGTTCTTTGTTACAAGCAGTAACTGTGATATGTTGTCAATTACAAATAAAATAAAAACAACAACTGAGATAAAATATAATTACAGACAAGAGAAGACTCCAGTCATGCAAGGTGACATAGGATCAATATAAGAGCAGTGGCTCCTCTCTCTTTCTTGGTTCAGCTCAATCGGGGGTTTCAATCAGTGGCAGAATGTGGGAAAGAAAACAACTTGTGGTGTGTTCCCACAGTGCTCTGATAATCCTTTGTCATGGGTGACAGGGGTGTCACAAGGGGGGTGCGGCCCGCACCCGGGTGACATCATTGGAGGACAGTAATTTGGTGTCACCGCCCTCTGAAAAGTCGGGCACTCGGTCAAGGACCGAGAGCCCGAAAGTTGCTCGAGAGAGGAGGGGACCTGGTGGCATACCCTATCCCGCCGGGTGACATCCCCTCCTCTCTCTGCCGGCGTCCATAACCAAGATGGCCGCTGGCAGGTAATAGCGGTACAGCGGATGACGTCATCACATGCGTACGTGACAACGTCACTGCGGGGTGTCACCCAGTACCCGCATCGGGTGTCACCCCACCTCAGGACGCCTCTGATGGGTGAACCCTGCATTATATCTTTTTTGTAAACTATATGTATTTATATATTCTATCATATATCAGATTGATGTTTTAAAAGTTACTTATGATTAGGTCATAAGACTCTTTTTGGACTAAAAGTCAAGAATATGGTTGCGTATGATATATCGGGGATTAAGCACCATTGGCTCCGGATATTA
>NW_017308770.1:97818-107504 GCF_000935625.1 Nanorana parkeri | reverse complement strand
CCCCCCCCCTCCACTTGTCACGCTGCATAGTGCTTCTCTGACAGGGGATCAGAGGGAGGTTGGTACACGATTTCCCTCCGGTCCCCTTTCCGGTGTCAGATTGTGGAAGTGGTGTATATTACATCACTTCCGCATTCTCGTGTCACTATCCAGCTTCAGATGCTGGAGAGAAGCTGATGGAGCAGATCTGTGCTTCATCAGCCTCTTCAGGGGGGTCCTAGGTGACATTAGGGGTCTTGGAGACCCTTGATGTCTCCATAAAGAGAACCTGTCACCTCTTTTGCTATCACATAAGGGGATTTCTTAGCCCCCTATCTAATAGCAATAAAGTTAAGTGGGGAAAAAAATAGGAAAAAAAAGTTTCCCCCCAAAAATTTAAAGTTACACATAAAAAAGAATTTAAAAAAAACCAAAAACATTTTTTTTTCCAAAATAGATTTTCATTAGTTTTTTTTGAGAAAATTAAGCACATAATGTGCCACAACATAACATTGCAAACAGAAATAAACACTTGGTAATGTGGAAACAAAAGGAGTCACAAGCGCCACTACCATAAACATCATTACAATACTTTTTCGTTTTGAATCAGTCATAGTTAGCTCATGAGAGAAATAACAGTGAGTAAGAGTGATGAGAGAGACAGAAGAGGCAAAGCAAAGATAAGGGAAAGCAAAAGGGAAGGGAAAGTGTCCACCATTTCCACTTTTTGTGGAATGAGGGTAGGGTACCACTTTTGATGGCGTGCAATCTCTCAAGCTCGTAATGCAGGCTCAGAGTTTGTCGGGTTCCACGCACCGAAACACTGTCCGGGCTTCACAAAGCCCACCTGATCAGGGTGGATGATGGTAGGGGTAAATGTAGCCGCCTATTGGCAATCATCTTAGAATACATTTTTATATCTGTATTTAAAAGCAAGATAGGCCGAACATTCGGGGGGTGAATCGGCTCCCTCGCCGGATATGGCCAAGCAACAATAATTTCTTGTGGAATAGCTTGTGGGAAAGAGTCAGAGGTTGCAGCATCATTAAAGATTTGAAGTAGATGTGGGATTAGTATATGCATAGAGTCTACACACTGGGGTACTCGTACATAGGAAGACATGATGACCCTTTAACTCTCTCATCTCTATTTATGGGGAGATAAAATCACATTATTGGTTAATTTTCATCTTTATCTCTACATATTTCTTATACATTTAATCTTCTTGTCAGATTTGTTTTTCTTTGCTGTATTACTGTATCTTCATTCTTAAATACGGTTTTGTCTTTATAAAGATCTCAGATTTTAGTATTTATTAAAGTGATTTCTGTGATATTATTGTGTCTCGTACATCTGCGGCCCCGTATTCCTCTTTTGGTCTCCTCACCTCTCTGTTGATATTCACAAAAGGGTGAAGAGTTTGGAGAAGGCCGGAGAAGTGAACAATCTAGGACAACATCGCTGATTTGGAAAAATTCTCCAATTCAGCTCACTTTCCAGTTCAGCTATGTTGTCCTAGATTGTTCACTTCTCCGGCCTTCTCCAAACTCTTCACCCTTTTGTGAATATCACTATAAATTTATATCAAACCAAATTGAGGAGTTGAATAGGATCGGTGCCGGAGCTCAAGAGCAACGTTTTAGCAAACAGGCCAACAGACAGGTCGGTATAAACTGCTCTCTTCACAGGTACTTCATATAATTTTGTAAACCCCTTCACAGGGTTAATATACAGTAAGTCGAGTCAAAGTGAAAATGTAGATTGTCCTGGCAGGAAAAAAACAGGTTCACCTAAAAGTCTGGGTGGGATCTGTAGGATAGATAGATAGATAGATAGATAGATAGATAGATAGATAGATAGATAGATAGATAGATAGATAGAGATAGGACAGGCAATTTGGACACCACTCCAAACAATTTGATTGTTTCCAGTAATTAGTATTGTTAATATTACCGCATACAAAGACATTTTAGATAATTGTATACTTACAATCTTTTGGTATCAGTTTGGTGAAGACCCTTTTCTGTTCCACCATGACTGTCCCCGGTGTACAAATCCAGCTCCATAAAGACATGGTGGGACCATTTTGGTGTAGAGGAACTTGAGTGTCCTTCACAGAGCCCTGACCTCATCTCTAATGGGCACCTTTGGGATGAATTGGAATGCCCATTGTGAGACAGGTCTTCTCATCCATCATTAGTACCTGACCTCATGAATATTCTAGATAAGTAGACCGATATGTCACATCATGCGAGCTCTGTTAGATGACAGTTAGGGACCACACAATACAGAGGGGCCTTAATGAGGGATTGTGGCTTCCATGCAGATCTGCAAATTTATACAACTAACACTTCTGACCGCGTACCCTTCAATACTAACTGTGGGTGACAGTGCAGGACAAGATGTTGAATGTTAGTGTTCTTCATCAGACATCATGACCTGGCAATATATTGTCGAGAGAGAGAGTGACAGATAGATAGAGAGAGAGAGAGAGAGAGAGAGAGAGATTTACTCTCTCTGCTGCCCCAAGGCCAGGTTCCTTAATGCGCCCCCCTGTGTGCAGGCCGCATACAAGTGATCCCGACGACACCACAGAGATCACTTGTACAAAACAGGCGGAGGCTTCCCCCGCTGTACATTTAGCTCGGCTTGCCCAAATCACGGCCAAATGTAGAAAACAACTACCCGCCCGCTGCCCGGAAACTGCAGGTCCCGGGCGTCGGGAGATAGGAATTCAACACCCCTGCTGCCCCTCTACTCCCTGCTGTCCCAAGGCTGGGTCTCGGTTGGCCTTGTGGGAAATCCGGCCCAGTAGATAGATAGATAGATAGATAGATTACTTTAAGTTCACCAAGAACAAAAAAATTTACACAGTACATAAAAGAAAGTGCGGCATTACAACAATACAAGTCATTACCATTTAATAATTAGTAATGTTCCATGGAATCGTTGCTGCAGTCATATGTTTTTTTGTACATCTCAGTCATTTCACCATCCCCCACCGTCCTCATACTGATAACATCTCCTATTAATAACCATCAGCTGAGAATGAGTTTCTGTCATGGTGGAAAATCAGCTTGTTTGTAACTCTGAATTTGGGTCAACCATGAGTTAGTTTGCAGTTTGCCGAATGGAAGATTTGACCAGCTAAACCCGCCAAACCTCTATCTGTGTCCTCGCATCCAGTGACGCTGTGTGGCCTGCACACCACCATTGGCTGACCAGTGGTGAGCTGCACAGCATCATTGGTTGCTAGTATACAGGTAGCTGCACCATGACATGGCAAGACATATGCTTTCACGCTATGCTACATTGCTACATCAATTTCCCCAAATAACTGCCTGCCCGTACCCAAATAAGAGACCACGCCGGGCTGGAATATAAAATGGCTGTAAACAGCCGTTTATTACAAAAATAATAATATATAACATGGCTGTATCAGCCGTTTAATACAAAATAAAACTTTATTATCATAAAATATACTATAAATTATTAACTTATAACCGTTAACCGAACCTTTTACTCTTACTAGGGCTGAGGTCTGTGAAGGTGAAACAACTGGCCCCTAGCCGCAACTCACCGGCTCAGGGACGACATAGTACCTAACCGCAGATACCTCTTCACCTGACTCTTTGACCTCTCTCTGCGGGACCTGCCATAGCAACAAGGGAGGAGACCTCACCCTTGGACGCGACCCCCCACCCGCAGAGCTCTGTGAATGCCATCCGCCAAACCCAGAAACCACATGTCAGTACCGACGGCGTTGAGATGAACGCCATCGCTCCGCAGGTACTGGCCAGTATTGCACTCGAGCTCCTGGTGTCGCACCACAATACCTCCGTTCCTAGCGACGAACCGCCCCACCTCCCTATTGACTTTAATGCGGGCTTTGTTTAAGCGGTCAACCGACCGCGCCAAACGCCACGAGGTGCGGGCTACAATCTCCGACCACACGATAAGCAGGTCAGGAAACGATGTGCGTAGCCTCAGATAATCAAATTTGATGTCTCTGATAAGCTCACGCATGGAGCGAAGCCCTAGATCATTACCGCCCACGTGCAAAAGAAGGACGCCAGGCACCCTGTCCAGTCTGGCGTACCTGTGAGCCTCGGGGACAACGCGACTCCACAACATACCCTGAAAACCCACCCAACGAACCGTAGCCACGCTCCTGTCCAGGCCAAGCTGTCTGCCATTGGGACGAACGTCCGCACGGCGGGCGCCCCAAACCACGTAGGAGTGCCCCATGATCCAGACGAGACCGGGACCTGTAATTAGACAATAAAACCATGACAGGCCAAAACAACGAAAATACCCCTACTACCATGAAATCTACAATACCCCTAACAACTTGGAAAAAACAACACAGAACTAAACCAAATGAGGACGAATATATAGCCGGTACCTGTTGGATTCCCATCGCCCAATACGCTTAACCACGGCTTCTTCAAGACCCCAACCGGCAGCCTCCGTGGCGTCGCCAATCCGGAAGGAATGGGAAGAGAAAGAAGTCGGATTGAAACCTGCCCCCGCTAGACACTTCCTAAATACAGCAATAAATTGGAACCTGGATAGGGGAGTGCCGTCGGCATGAACCAGAAAGGAACCCAGTCCCTGGGGGCGAATTGCGGCAAAGCCCTGTACTGCCGCGACCGGACAAAGGGAAGACACCCGGACACTGTTCAGCACCACCCACCTGCCCTTCCCTGATTGATCCGTCTTGGATTGACGAATAAAAATTCTCATGGAATCCGATGAAGGAAAAACTTCGGACAGAAGTAGACCTCCATGAATCCGTTTGGAGGGGCTAACCAGTTCACCAATTCGGAACGCCCCGAAAAAGGCCAAGAGAAAAGCAACCCTGAATAGAGAAATCTCGAATCTAGAGGAACAGCAGCTGGGAAGCATTATCAAAACCTTACCCAACGGATCAAAAGTGACTGGACGACGGTCGTCTGACCGCCGACAGCCCCTGCGTAAACCCTTGAGCACTTGACGAACGAAAAAATCTTTAGTCAACTCCCGAATACCTAACAATTTAAATAAAAAGGCCAAACCTGACATCTTACGGTTCACAGAAGCCACTGACGCGCCCCCCGACCAAACATGAGCTATCAAGTACAAAAGTAAGTCGGTGCCCCCGTTGACGAAAGCGAACTCACCTGCCTCCTGAACCAAAAGGAACCACTCCCGCCATACCTTTGTATATGCTGTCCATGTAGGCAAACTCACCGACTCCCGCAGAAGTCCTGAGACGACTCTAAAGGAAGTTTCCCGAGATGACGAGGACAAGGAACCCCACGTTGCTCCGCACCCGGCGCCAACATACGGAACCTGTCCCACTGGAAACGAGACAACGAGTCAGCTACGGTATTCGAAACACCGGGCAGATGAACAGCATATATAAACCCATTAAGCTTCAAACAGGACAGCACTAGGTAGCGGAGTGACCGGATAACCGGAGGAGAGGAAGCCGTGATGCTATTGATGGCCTGAACCACCCCTAAATTATCGCAATTAAATCGAACTTTTTTATTCTTGAAAAAGGGGGCCCAAATGACCACTGACACAATGATGGGGAACAGCTCCAACAGAACGAGGTTTTTAAGCAGGCCAGCAGTGTTCCATTCCTCCGGCCATGGTTCCGCACTCCAGTGACCCTGGAAATACGCACCATATCCGGAGTAACCAGCGGCGTCCGTGAACAATTCCACATCCGCATTGCTGACGGGGCCCTCAAGCCACAATGACCGTCCGTTAAAGGAATCCAAAAAGTGTTCCCAAACCAACAGGTCAGCTTTATGGTCTTTAGACAGACGCACAAAATGACCCGGCCTCCTAACACCAGCTTGTCGGCAAAAAACCCTGCCCATCGGCATAATCCTGCATGCAAAATTCAGTTTACCCAGGAGAGATTGTAAAGCCCTCAATTTCAGCTTGTCCCTCCCACAGGCCGCCCGAATTTCAAGTTTTCAAGTTTGTCCGGTGGCAAACGGCATTCCATGTCCTGGGTGTCTATAACAATACCCAGGAAACTGAGCATCGTGGTTGGACCTTCAGTCTTCTCCGCAGACAAGGGGACGCCAAAGCGGGAAGCAATGTGCTGAAAGGTAGCTAGCAACACCGCACAAGACCTCGAATCGGGTGGGCCAATACACAAGAAGTCAACTAAGTAATGAATGACAGAATTCATGCCCGAAACCTCCCTAACCACCCATTCCAGAAAAGAGCTGAAAGTTTCAAAAAGGGCACAGGAGATGGAACAGCCCATAGGCAAACATTTGTCCACAAAATAAGCCCCCTGCCAATGACAACCTAGCAAGGGGAAACTATCGGGATGTACCGGAAGGAGCCGGAACGCCGACTCAATGTCCGATTTAGCTAGCAGAGAGCCCCGCCCATATCGCCTGACCCAAGCCACCGCCGCGTCAAAAGACGTATATGAGACCGCGCACGCCGCAGGGTCGATCGCATCATTAACCGATCCACCTTTTGGATGAGATAAATGATGGATCAAACGAAATTTGAGCGGTTCCTTCTTGGGGACGACCCCAAGAGGAGAGACCACCAAATTCCTGAGCGGTGGAGAAGAAAAGGGGCCCCCCATGCGACCTAAATGAACTTCTTTTTGTAATTTTTGGGAAACCACCTCGGGATGAAGGAGAGCAGATTTTAAGTTTTTAGCAACTGGGGGAATAACTGCCAATGAACTAGGAATGCGAAAACCGACTGTAAAACCCGATTCTAACAGTAGCGCCGATTCCCGGTCATGGTACCTATTTAGAAAGGAACGCATCCCTTCCACCCTCACCGGAGTCGTCCCTCTTCCCCGCAGCATCACCGGAACGCCCTTTACCTTGCTTAAAACACCTGGAGAGGGGGTGACTACCTCCGCAACTGGAACACTCATGCTTGAAGCGGCAACCGCTCCCAAAACTGCAGGTCCCCTCATTATACTGCCAACAAAAGCCTTTTCTGCGGGCGACCGGTTGTCCGGCGGAGGTCGAACCACCGGTCGCCCCCTGAAAATATGGGGTAGGAGCTCTAGCTGAGGTCATTAGCTTCATCCAGAGGCTAATGTCCTTGTGGTCCCAGCGAATAGACGACCTGATTGCTTTGCGCTGACGAAACTGTTCGTCGTAGCGCAGCCACGCAGTACCTCCATAGACTCGCTGGGCCTCACCTATGGCATCCAGATAACAAAAAAGGGGTGAACAGTTTTCCGGTTCTTTCTCCCCGATGACACTCGCTAGTATGGCAAACGCCTGTAACCAATTGGAAAAGGTGCGAGGAATGAGCCGGAACCGACGTTTTTCCTCGTCCTCTTTCTTGGTATCCGTGAGCTTAACCCTGTCCAAATTAAATTTTTCCAATGGTAATAGAGAAAATATCTCTACGTATTCCCCTTTCCATATCTTTTCTCTAACTTCAGATTTTAAGTGGGAGCCTAAGGGACCCTCAAAACACACGTACACCTCGCAGCGGGCGGAATCAGCTAGACGAACATCGTCCGTGGTCTTGTCAACCGACTTACTCGCCACATCATCACCGTCCGTAGTCCTCGCTACCTCCTTGGAGGAAGGGACCGCATCAGCAACTGGAAGTGGCTGAGCGATTAGGGTGGGCGAACTCACCTCTGCAGAAGACATCCGTGGCAACCAGGCCTCCACCGGCGTCGTCGAGGAAGCGGAAAACGTATGCAAAAAGTTTTGCAAACCCGTCAAAAGTTCCTGCACAGCTCTGGGCTCCTCAGAACCTGAGTGCGCTGCGGGGGCCTGTGCAACTACACCTATGGGTCATATGTGAAGAGCTGGTTAACAAACCCCCCGGAAGTCCACCCCCGTTAAATTGGCGCTGAGCCCCAGAAACCGACGGGCGTCCAGGTGAATAGCGCTCAGGAGGTCGAGACCTCCTAGCACGTGGTACCTGTGTTTCTGGAGGTGGAAGGGGGTCCTGGAACATGTTGACAATGTTTTCCTGTAGCCAAGCAGCCCCATTGATCTCTGCAGCTGCTTTCAGCTGCTGAAATAGGCCAGTAAAATCAGCCATTTTTTCTAATTGTTGCAGGGAAGCAAGAGAAGAACTGATCACGCCGTGTGCTACCCTGGACTGCTTAGCCCCACTCCTCCCCCTCGGACCACCCTAACAGACTCCTCCTGGCTAATCCCCAGGGGCCAATCCCGGTAAGTGACCACCACCCACACATTCTTAAACAAGCTTAACCCTTTTCTTCCTGAATCCCTGTCTACCCTGTCATGTAGGCCTTACGCCTATTTTTGTTGTATTTTGCTCCAGGCCTTTCTTTACTGTGGGGCAACCAGCAACTTAGTAAACAATGATGCTGTGTGGCCCAACCTAGCATTCTAGCAACCTATGAAGTTATGGTGGTTGCACAGTATCATTGGTTGCTAGGACACAGGCGGCACTGTGATCAGTCCGAGTTGACATTCCTCGACACCCAGATTTCTGGCTTGCTTCAGCGAACGTCCAAGCAAAGCAATGCCAGGCCAGTTTGCTCGACTTTGGCTGGTTTATTGGCCACACAGGGAGGGCATTGCTTTCAGGGGGTTGGCTTACTCCTATTGTGAGAAGGAGAAGTAAAGTACAGTCATAGTGTAATGCTGTGAAGTAAGTCCTGAGTATCCACTGAACAATGCATGCATATACTGTATATTCACAAAGTATGCACAAAAATAAGGTCTTTAAAACTTTTACACATAGAGCTAAGATTATGGACATACATTTAAAATATATTGATGCAAAAGTTACAAAAAATCCCCTTGAGTTTTTAGGTTTCTCTATTTTTCTCCTGATTTACAGATCAAAATGTACGAGAAAATATCAAACTGTCTTTTGCTTATGTGTGTTCTGCCGGCCATGACAGATAATGAAGCAGATGATGTGAGGACACCGGCATGCCATTTGGAGATGATCTATGACAGACCCGATTACCATACTAGAGAAGGTGATATGATTGTTGGAGGAATCTTAGAAATATCATCGTCTGGAAGCATTAGTTCATCCAACGCCAACGCTATCGTCCAACGCCCGGGGCATGCAGTTTCGGGTGCCAGGTGAGTAGTTTTTTTGTACATTTAGCCCTGCTCCGGCAAAGCAGAGCTAAATGTATGGTGTGGAGCCGCCGCTCGTTTTCATACAAGTGATATAGGGTTGCCACCTGTCCGGTTTTCAACCGGATAGTACGGTTTTGGCATCTTGTGTCCGGTTTTACGGCCACCGTAGCCCCGTACACGAGATGTCACAAGTTCAGGCAGACGGGGGCAGCCCCTGGGTCCTAGAGAGGAATGCGTGAAGGAGGACCTTCTGCTGTGGTGTGTGAGCACAATCCCGGCAGAGCGTGCGGCTGTCTGTGAGGCTAGAGGTACGTGTCTTAAGGGGTTAATCCGGGCCGGCTGTAGTGTGCGATCCTTATACAGACAGTGCCCGATAGTCTCTGAACTGTCACAGCACTGTCTCCTGTCCCGTTGGAGCTGCGGGGGGAGGGGAGGGGGGAGATAGTGAGTGTGTGTAATTCTTATGCTGATTTTAGCTCTTGCTGTGAGAACCTGTAAATAATAGGGTGACCAGATTCCCTTGAAAGAAGTTTCTGCATAAATCATGGACACGGGAATCTGGTCACCTTATTCTTTACAGGTTCTGACAGCAATAGCTAAAATCAGCATAAGAATTACTCACTATCTCCCCCC
>NW_017308770.1:88189-97803 GCF_000935625.1 Nanorana parkeri | reverse complement strand
CCCCCCCCCCCCGCTGTGGTTTTCAAGGTCCCCCGCTCCTCTGGGGGACCCGTGACCACGGCATAGGAGTTCACCATAGAGCCTGTACAGCAGATGAAGAACGTCCGTTCTTTGTCTGCTTTGTGTGATCACTGAGACCAGGGTGCAGTAATCACAGGGCCACCTGTCTCAGCTGTCAGGAATTACACAGAACCTTACCCTCCCAAGGTGCGTCTTATGGTCAGGTGCGTCTTATGGAGCGAAAAATACGGTACTTTCCTTTACTGGTTTGCAGCAACAAATATTCTTTTGTTGTACTCTTTATCTTGCTCACATCATTTCTTGATGAGATGCAACTAGGAAAGAGTTGATCTCTTGGCTTGTGGCTCATGTTTTGCTTCCATTTTCATTTTTGTGTTAGGAATCATAAGCTGCCTGTATATTATTTGCTTGCATACTTTTATTTATAGTTTATGATAGACATTTTTGTTACATACACAGCATTAGTCGTCTCTCTTCAGAAATCCTCACAGGTATCTGAGACATCTTCTGGCCTTCATATTTGCTATAGAGGAAATTAACAACAGAACAGACCTGCTGCCGAACATCACGTTGGGATTCCAGGTTTATGATATGGTAATTGGGAACGTGAAGCTGTGCAGAGTGTTCTGGATGTCTTATCCGGGTCAGAGGATCCGATTCCAAACTTTGATTGTCATAATAAAAAGAACAAAGTGGCTGGATTCATTGGTCAAAGGACCACTTCCTCATCATTGGCATCAGCAGCACTGACAGGGGTCTATCAGTATCCTCAGGTAATGTGAATTTTATTTTGTGAATTGAAATCACATAAAGAGTCTAGAAAATGGACTGAATATTCTAAAAGCTTACACTGTGATTTTTCATTTATATTAGTTAAACATTAACGCAAACCCATACTTTTCCCACACAGGGCAAATCAACAGGTCCAAATTATTCCCCCCAACCCTAATGTTACATACTCATCTACCTTTTTCTCCCCTGTCTCTGGGAATGAAAAAATGAATCCCTGTGTAATCAATAAGTCAATCTAGTCAGAGCTTACACAGGGGGAGAACTCTCTACACCACCAGGAGATAATGATGGTTCCTGAGTGGACAGTCATCAAGAACCAGCAACTGTCTCTGTCTAGTCCAAGAGAAGTAGTTTTGCCCAGAAATTTGCTTTGATGACTTTGAATTATATTTGATATTTTTGTTATTACAGATCAGCTATGGCGCAATGAATCCAAGCTTCTATAGTAAGTTCCAATTTCCCTCACTTTATAGCACAGTCCCTGATGTGAAGGACCAATTTAAAGCCATCATCCTCTTACTGAAGCATTTTGGCTGGAATTGGGTGGGCATTGTGTCTTCAGATGATGAGGACGGTCAGAAGGTCAATACGGAGCTGAAAACTCTTCTGATACAAAACAAGATTTGTGTTGAGTTTGCTGTCACTCTAAATGACCATTATGAGAGTAAGAAATGTGAAAAAGCTTATCGCAGTCTTTCAATGTCAACCTGCAGCATTGTAATACTGTATGGTAATGCAAAGGCTGGCGATCTAATCTATGCCATGAGCGATATTTCAGCCTCAAGGAAGATCTTTGTATTGTTTGGAGCTTTCCAGATACATAATAACCAAGAGTATGTTATTGTTCTTAATGGTTCTCTGCTGGTCGATTTACACAGAGGGAACATTCCGGGACTGAAGGATTATCTACTTGATATCAACCCTGAGAAATATCCTGATAACCCCATGATTCTCAATGCTTGGAGAGATGAATTATTTTGTGTGCCTGAATCTATTGAGAAAGAGTCTTATGATAAAGCATGCAGAGAGTCTTAAAGTTTCCGTTCTGTGGATCCCTCTCGTTATGATGTGGAAAATTTTCGCTACACTTTCAGCGTGTACTCTGCAGTTTGTACGCTGGCATACGCCCTACATGATGTATATTTACAATGAAAGGAGGAGGGCATTCAGACTAGAACCCAACATTTGCAGCTGTGGCAGGTACAAGGAATATGTTTGGGCAAAAAAGGAAAGGATGTCAAATTACAATAACCTTGTGCTCCTAAATTTCAGGTCCAGCCATCAAGTTTAACCAAAAAAAGAAGGTTAGAGAAATATATATATCTATACACTATATTGCCAAAAGTATTGGGACACCCCTCCAAATCATTGGATTCAGGTGTTCCAATCACCTCCATGGCCACAGGTGTATAAAATCACGCACCTCGGCATGCAGACGCTTCTACAAACTTTTGAGAAAGAATGGGTCACTCTCAGTAGCTCAGTGAATTCCAGCGTGGTACCGTGATAGGTTGTCACCTGTGCAATAAGTCCATCCATTACATTTTCTTGCTACTAAGTATTCCGTGGTCACCTGTCAGTGTTATTATAACAAAGTGGAAGCAATTGGGAAGAACAGCAACTCATCCACGAAGTGGAAGGCCACGTAAAATGACAGAGCAGGGTCTGCGCATGCTGAAGCGCACAGTGCACAGAAGTCGCCAACTGTCTGCAGAGTCAATAGCTACAGACCTCCAAACTTCGTGTGCCCTTCAGATTGGCACAACAACAGTGCGTAGAGAGCTTCATGGAATGGGTTTCCATGGCCGAGCAGCTGCATCCAAGCCTTACATCACCAAGTGCAATGCAAAGCGTGGGATGCCGTGGTGTAAAGCACGACGCCACTGGACTCTAGAGAAGTGGAGACGTGTTCTCTGGAGTGACCAATCACACTTCTCTATCTGGCAATCCGATGGACGTGTCTGGGTTTGGCGGTTGCCAGGTGATCGGTACTTGCCTGACTGCATTGTGCCAAGTGCAAAGTTTGGTGGGGGTCGGTTGTTTTTCAGGGGTTGGGCTTGGCCCCTTAGTTCCAGTGAAGGGAGCTCTTAAAGCATCAGCATACCAAGACATTTTGGACAATTTCATGCTCCCAACGTTGTGGGAACAGTTTGTGGATGGCCCCTTCCTGTTCCAACATGACTGCGCACCAGTGCACAAAGCAAGGTCCATAAAGAAATGGAGGGGGAAGTTTGGGGTGGAGGAACTTGACTGGCCTGCACAGTGTCCTGACCTCAACCCGATAGAACACCTTTGGGATGAATTAGAGCGGAGACTGCGAGCCCGGCCTTCTCGTCCAACATCAGTACCTGGCCTCACAAATGGTCATACATTCCCATAGACACACTCCTAAATCTTGTGGACGTCTTCCCAGAAGAGTTGAAGCTGTTATAGCTGCAAAGTGCGGGCCAACTCAATATTGAACCCTACGGACTATGACTGGGATGCCATTATCGTTCATGTGCGTCCCAATACTTTTGTAATATAGTGTATGTACTCTGGTATTTAGTGGCAATACATTGCCCTCTCATCCAATGTTACTTACTCCAGACTAGATATACTCCACTCGTCCCCTGTTGCTGTCCCTTATCCATGTATCCATGTAGATGGGGAGAAGAGCCTCATCCCTACATCCCTGGCGAAAGAGATGTGGGGGTGTGTAGAGCAGGGATTTATCGAAATCTGGAAACCCCTTTTAAAAAAAGGGGGCCCCAAGATATCATCCCTTCTGGTGGTAACACTGCCACTAAATGAATGACTTCCAGCTACAGAAGCCAGAGGTTATGTGGACGGGCGAATTAGGCAAATTTGGTAATTTGGTCGCCCGTTCGATGAACTGCAAACAGCTTGGGTTTGGGTCACTCCTACATATAAATAAACTAGAGCTGAAATAAATATTTAAAAACAATAATTAATATTCATGAATCAACAAACTGCTAATAATATATCCGAATATGCAAATTATTCCAATAAATTCATCTAATCAAAAAAAAAGAAGAAAATAATGCAAAACAGTTTCTTAAAAAAAAGACTATTCACTGCACACAATCAAACCTATAGGTAACACATGATAAAAAGTTCCGTCCAAGTTAAAAGTGTCCATATACCGTGTTTCCCCGAAAATAAAACAATGTCTTATATTTTGTTTGGTTCAAAAAAACACACTAGGTATTATTTTCGGTGTAGGTCTTATTTTTTTTAATGTACAACAATCCACACTTATTCATGTACAACAGTCTACATGTATTGATGTACAAAAATATACCGTACATTTATTTAAATACAGTCATGTCATCTTCTTCTGGAACATCATCATAACTCTCCAATTCCTGAATTCTGGCATGCTTTTCTTGTGACTCCATTTCCTTTGGAACCATTGACCTCAATCTTTCATGTCTAGCAATAGAGCTCTCCTTAAATGAACACTTCTTGTCCAAGTAGCCTGCTCGTAGTGCATTGGCAGGTGTCAGAGATTTTATCTAGGGCTGGTACTGATTAAAATTTTCTTGTTCGATTGATCAAATTTTTTTAAAATCGATCAATCGATTAATTTCGATTAATTATAATGCATCTGGCTGTGGATGGTACAACCCCCTACCACAGCGGGGTGACACAAGTCTATGCAGAATATATAAAGCTTGGCAGCAACCACAGTTCAATTGGAACACAGCAGGTTAAATGGAAAGTGACATATACTTGCTGTTTTGTGGAGCAATGTACCTCTGTTACGACCCGGTGGTGGAGATTGGGGATGCGGCTGTGGTTCCCTAATGATTTCCTAAGGGATCTTAGAAGAGATGGCCGTCACTAGGAAGGTGGGATGCAGGGTTGGCGGTGACGTTGAGAGGTGGTATGCGGCCACGCTGGGGGCTCTGTCCGGCCCAATTATGATATGAGGGCTGTTGGGGAGCGGGCACTGTCCGGCCCCAGCAGGATGTGGAGAGTGTTGGGATGTGGGCACTGTCCAGCCCAAGTGGCTCCGTCGGCTAAAGAAGGGAAGGGGGGAGGAGTCCGGTGACGTCGATGTCCGTGACGTCACCGGATCTCCGACGGGACTCCCGGAAGACCCGGAGAGGTGAGGTGTTTTCATTACTGATCAAATGAATTTTAATCAATTAAAAATTTTAACGATTAATCAATGAATTAATCGTTAATTTGTGCAGCCTTAATTTTATCCCATGAATTCTTCATCCAAGTCACGACCTCTTGCAGGCCAGGCTTCACAAAGTTTCCATGCGGATTTCTCTCCATTCTATTTTCAATGAAATCATTGATTTCCGCGTGCAAATGGTCTTTGAATGGCTTGTTTATTGCTACATCAAGAGTCTGGAGATAGACAGTCATTCCTGCAGGAATCATTATTTGATCTATTCTTCTCTCTGCAAGGAAGTTCTTCATGTCTTTAGCGCGGTGAGTGCTGACTGAATCCCAGACTAGCAGACTTCTTTGAGCACCTCGCAAAATAAGAGGCAGCATTAAATCGACACGCTTCTTTATAACGGCTTGTTGAAAACCAGGCTTTTCGGTTTCAAGAACATAAATGCCTGAAACATGTTCAAGCTTATCGTTCTTGCCTTTAGTGATGATTAGAGGTGTGACTTTCTTTCCATCCAGACGAATTGGCAAAATACAGGTAACACGTGCACTTTTGTGACCAGTGGAGGGAATGTAGATTCACGAGGCACCCCTCTGATTAATTGTCGTTTGAGATCCGTGGCCCATAAACACTTATGCGGCTCTGCTCCCTCCGCTGCTGCCTCACTTCCTCCGGCTTATGCTCGCTCCGCTGATTCTCTCCCGCCTGTCCTGCGTCTCCAAGTTCCCCCTTAAGCCACCACCGGCCACAACTAGGTCTTATTTTCAGGGTAGGTCTTATATTTTAGCAATTACAAAAAATAGTACTAGGTCTTATTTCGGGGAAACACGGTATGTTCAATCCAGCCGCCAATCATGCACATTTCAAAAGTGCTGCAAGCCTCAGGTCCAGTGATAATTACCACCAAAGTGCTCTTTCTGAAATGAATAAGCTCACCAAATGGTGTAGACCACCAATACTAATGGTCAGAGGAGAGGAGAAGATATTAATTTTTATCCATTCCTATTTTCAGATGAACAGGTATCTGAGGAGAGCGCACATTACAACTCAAGGAGGAGAGGAGATACAGTTTAATGAAGGAAAAGTCTCACCCAGGTTTGATCTGTTAAACATCGTATTTACACCTAATAAATCCTTATCAATGATTACAGTTGGATCTTTTTACAATTCCGGGAAAGAAGTGAAACTCCAACTTAATGAGAGTGCAATTCAGTGGAGTCCAAAATTCTCTCAGGTATTCAGAAATATAATTTTCTTTTAAACACTTATTTTTTTAATACTGAAGTGCAAACAAGAATGTTGAGTCTAATTTGTGTGGCTTCATCTTTCACGTGGGCCAAAAACATACACTGAGTGGCCAGATTATTATGACCACCTGACGTTTGTAGGCAAATTAGCTATAATTTGTAGACATGTGCGATTCGTTTCGTTACGAATCGAAATTCGTACGAATTTTCCTGAAATTCGTAAATTCGGAAGCATCCGAAATGCGAATTGCAGTTTTCTAATTATATCCGAAATACGAAATTCCGTTAACGAATTTCGGATCCGAATTTCTTTCAAACAGGAACTAATATTAATATTATCTGTAAATGAGGTTGAACAACTCGTGCGAATTGTGTCCGTCAGCGACTAGTCAATGTTAGGGCAGAACGGGGGAGGGGCAAGACTGGTACAAGACAACAGAAGGGCAACAGTGCAGTGTCAGATTCCTCGCATCACCTTTCATCATCTCGTGGAGTCACGAGGTGGCCCAACGAAGTACTGATGGGGTGGTCATAATAATCTGGCCACTCAGTGTATATACACTGCCTGGTCAAAAAAAAAAAGTCACCACCTGGATTTAGCTAAGCAAATAGGTGAGAAACTTTCACTGGATAAGTATTATGATCTGGGGTTGCTTCAGTTGGTCAGGTCTAGGTTCAGCAACATTATGTGCCCAAAGATTAGGTCAGCTGCCTACCTGAATATGGATTTTTTTCTTCCCCAATGGCACATTGGGCATATTCCAAGATGACAACGCCAGGATTCATTGGGCTCAAATTGTGAAAGAGTGGTTCAGGGAGTATGAGACATCATTTTCACGCATCGATTGACCAGTGACCACCACAGAGTCCAGACCTTAACCCCATTAAGAATCTTTGGGATGTGCTGCAGAAGACTTTACACAGTGGTACGACTCTCCTATCATCACTTCAAGATCTTGGGGAAAAATGAATGCAACTCTGGATGGAAGTAAATGTTGTGACATTGTATAAGCTTATCACAATGATGCCATGAATGTGTGCCGTAATCAAAGCTAAAGCCGGTCCAACTAAATATTATAAAGTGTGACTTTTATTTGGCCAGGCAGTGTATATAAATGTATAAAATACATCTAATTTTGTGTTTTTAGTTGTGAAAGACGAATGGAGTTTTCTAAAGGGTCACTGACTATGAGAGATGAGTGAATGTGTCTGGTTTCAGTTTGAGAGACACTATTCAAACCCATTGTGAAGTGTGCAGATTGCAAATTTATATGCAAACCCAATTGAAGTCTCAGGACTGGGTTAGGGTAACTCTCTAAAATCAATAGTGGACATTGATTTGGAAGGAAAGGTCAAGAAAAGCACGGGGACCTGGACACTGTCATAGGGAAGATACATATACCAATGCAAACAAAATATGTTATAATACCTTACAGCAGGGAGGAGGTCTACCAAATAGACTTCAGGGACCATATAGGAAAAACACCAATATTAGCCATTGAGTATGAAATATTGATATACATTATATACTGATATCATGCAGGTTTGAGATTTAACCAGCGTTTTTAATGGTGTGTTTTTAATTCCAGTGTTCAATAAAGATTATTATATTTTTTAACAATTGGTAGTGAGTTAATTTCCAAGGTGTATATCCCTATGCGGGTTTCTTTTTGATTATTTTGTGTTTAATTTGGGTTGAAATACCCTTTGGGAATTTTATAACCTTTAGTAACCCTTAAATGAAACTACTCTGGCTTCCCCTGGAAGGGGGCCCCCTCTGTATGTGATTGGATTTTAAAATGAATGTGTGAGATAGGCCTGTAAGCTGCATGTGGTGTTATGAAACAGAAGAATTTTCATAGACAATGTCTGTTACATTACATTATTGCTTGGTCTAAATACAGCAGCAATACCCCAACCTGGTTCATGACAACTTAAAAAAAAGCTTTTTTTTTGGGATAGTTATGGTGACACCTGATTTATTATCCAGGAGTAGTAGGCCTAATTTGAATGGTGGAAGTAAGAAGCACAACAGATCTTATAGCTATAGGAAAGTTTAATTTTAAGAAAATGAAGATAAAGTCCTCAAATTCATACAAATTGGCGAGTGAGACATCAGTTTCCTAGTATAGATTGTAAGCTTTTTTTTAATTTACTTTTTTATGTACTGATTGTGAGGAGGAGTGTTGGGGTGCTGGGTTGAGGAAAAGGAGAGTTGGTGGTGCTGGCAGTGAGGAAGAGGAAATTAGTGCAAAGCTTCAAGGGAGGAGCCACTAAGGGACTGCCACCATCCCAGAGGTAGCCCAACATTCAACACGTTTGTGGTCTGCGAATATCTCTTTGCCATATTTCCAGACGGTGCAAGGATCCACACTGGAGGCATAGCTGCAGAGGAATACCTAAGATCACAGCCTGCCCAACCTTTCATAATGCAGGGGGACGGGTAGGCATCAGAAAAAAGAAGTGGCTGTCTAAAGGCCAGAGAGAAGAGCAGCCAGCAGCCAAATTAAGTATACAATCCTATGACCATAGGCTGCCCACCTATCAGGGGTTCTCTGTTTTTTGGTTTTCATTTAGTTTTATTTTACATTACTAGGCCCTTTTTTCGGTGCTTTGGCAGCATATATTTATTGCTGACACAGGCAAAGCTGCTCTTTGTTTGCAGCTTGTCAACGCATTATTATTTATTTTTTAACACTTTGTACAAATTTCCTTTTTTATAATTATCATTTTTCAAACACATAAACCTAATGCTCAGGCAGCCGGTGTAGGGACTTCTATAAGTGGTAAAAAAACCAGCAGATCAGTTCTGTGGAAGTTTAACCCAACTATTCAAATAGGTTATTTATACACATAGGAGAAGTTGGTACATATTAGGAATCATTATTACCAGAAAACCAACAGAGCACTAACTAAAGTGTAATATGTTATTTTAAAAACTGGATTTTGTCTTCAGACTCCACGTTCTCTGCGCTCCGAGAGCTGCCTCCCCGGATACCAAAAACTTCAACATAAAGGAGGACAACCGTGCTGTCACCACTGTGTGCCCTGCCCGGAGAATGAGATCACCGATAACTATGGTTGGGTACCTCCAATACTATGGTTTCCTTATACTTCCTCATTAACCACTTTGGATTTTGAACATAAGAGATATATTCTAAAAAAACAAAGTTTTTAAAATGCATGTCTTTTGTACAGCTCCTATCCTCCCCCGTGCTGCTGTTACCAGCAATTACCAGCTCTCAAAATGACAGCCTGTAACGGCTTTGTACTATACATATGCAGCCGCCCCTTTTTAAAATTACACTTGCAGATAGTGTGCAAGTGTCATTGTGTAGATACAATTAATTGTATTGTTTTATTGTATTTACCATTTAATTCATACCTTTGATCTGCATATGATATTATCTAAAGAAACA
>NW_017308770.1:82725-88167 GCF_000935625.1 Nanorana parkeri | reverse complement strand
TTTCTACAACACCAATTCAAAAAAGAAGTTGAATGCAATGATTTGCAAATCTTATAAACCCGTATTTTATTCCAAATGGAAAATAGAAAACATAATAAATGTTTAAACTGATGAAATGGACCATTTTAAGGAAAAAATAAGGTAATTTTGAAATTGATGGCAGCAGCAAGTCTCAAAAAAGTTGGGACAGGGCAACAAAAAGCTGGCAAAGTAAGTGGTACTAACAAGGAAAAGCAGGAAGAACATTTTGCAACTAATTAGATTAATTAGCAACAGGTCAGTAACATGATTGGGTATAAAAAGAGCATCTGAGAGAGTCAGAGTGTCTCAGAAGTATAGATGGGCCGAGGTTCACCAATCTGAGAAAAGCTGAGTCTAAAGATTGTCAAACAATTTCAGAATAATATTCCTCAATGTAAAATTGAAAAAAACTTTAAATATATCATCATCTACAGTACATAGTATGATCAAACGATTCTGAGAATGTGGAGAAATCTCTGTGCGCAAGGGACAAGGCCGAAATGCAATATTGGATGCCCATGATCCCCTGGCCCTCAGGCGGCACTGCATTAAAAACAGGCATGATGTTGTGATGGACATCACTGCATGGGCTCAGGAATACTTCCAAAAATCACTGTCTGTGAACACAGTTCGCCGTGCCATCCAGAAATGCCAGTTAAAGCTCTATCATGCAAAGAAGAAGCCATATGTGAACATGATCTAGAAACTCTGCAAGCATGGTGTTACGTTCTGGGATCAAGACTCTGAGTCCAGTTGCTGAAACAGCAGGCAAAGTCATAGTCAAGCAGGCCGAGTTCGGTACACAAGCAGACGGTAGTAGTATAGGAGCAGGCAGAAGCGTAGTCAGAGATCAAGTCGATGTCAGGAGCCAAAGGTATCAGGTATGAAGTGGAGAACGATGAGAGTAGTTGGTGAATCAGCAGCCAAAGGCCGGTACACGGGTAGCAGTATGAGGGATTGTATCAGACGGTAGTAGTATAGGAGCAGTATAGGAATAGTATAGGAGCAGGCAGAAGCGTAGTCAGAGATCAAGCCGAGGTCAGTAGCCAAAGGTATCAGGTATGAAGTAGAGAACGATGAGAGTAGTCGGTGAATCAGCAGCCAAAGGCCGGTACACGGGTAGCAGTATGAGGGATTGTATCACAGGAGGAGCAAGGAAGCAAGGTATCGGCAGGAGTACAATAATCTGGCAAACAAGAAGTGCAGAGGCAGGGCTTAAATAGGAAGTTCAAGGGAGGAGCAAGGAGTTCAGAGTTCAGCAGAAACTAGGTGTGACGGACCTAGGGCTGCAGAGATTTATTACCCCGGAGAACTTTGTTAGCTGTATGTGTTTTCCTGTTTAATATTTTATCTAGAGAGAGCTTCTCACTATTTGACTTGGTTTGAACCATTCGGACTTCCATCTTGTTTGGATACCATCTCTGCTAAACTTATTTTTGGGAAGGCAGCAGGCTATCTGCAGTGGCCATTGTTTAGGTTGACCGGATCAAGCTCTTATCTCATTAAGGAGATTCATTAGGTTCAAAGAGTGTCTGTGCTTAAGGAGTTCCAATGCGGCACCCGACTGTCTAGGGGTGGGAACTGTTCAATGTAACACACTGAACTCTTTATCTGATTCTTTGAGGTATAAACTCTGTGTGCTTTCTTCAATAAACCAGTTCATGTTTCCACTCCAAAGTCAGTTTTATACGATTCACTTGCTTCTGGTTCCAGCACCCGGGGAACAGGCTTAAGACGGAGATATCCAGTCGGGGTGTCAGGGAGTCCGTCACATTTGGTAGCAAGCGGTGGGATTATTCACTGTATCTGGAACATCCAAACCACCACCAGGACCTCATCGGATGGAGCTTTTCCACTCCAGCCTTAAACGGAGCACCCTCAAGGATCTATTGGAATCCCGCGGACAAAGAGCCAGCAAAGAGTCCAAGTCCACGCTGATTGCTGAGCTCATGGAAGGTGACAGGACCTTCGATCAGGCTAGTGAGCCGACCACGAAAGGCATTGAGATGTCGGAGCTGCAGCGAGACATTCAGTGGTGATTGGCGCTCTATGCAACCACTACACCAGAAGAAGTGATTACCCAGATCATCGCTGATACTACCCACCGTCCTTCCAGGACGGTGCGGAAGAGATCGACCTCTACATGCAGGTCTTTGAGACACAGTGTGACCTTCAGGGCATTGATAAAGCAGACTGGGTCACCATCTTAATCAGCAAACTCTCCAGTCGTGTCCTGGATGCTTTTGAAGCTATACCTGGGGAGGACAAAAATAATTATGAGAGGGTCAAGGAGAGACTGTTAGCCAGGAATGCCATAACTACTGAGGATCATCGCATCAAATTTCGTAACCTAAGATGGAGGAAAGGCCAGCCCTACATGGAATAGGCGCATCAGATGGCCCGCTCTGTGCATGCTTGGTTTTCCGGATGCCAAGCAACCACCCTCGCGGATGCTGCTCAGCTCATTCTCCTGGAACAATTTTATGAACAGTCCCTCATAGAAGTTTGTGAATGGGTCTGGGATTGAAAACCCCTCACAGTGGACAAGGCAGCTGAGCTGATAGATCAGTATGTGGATGCCCGCAGGACCTCATGCTGGAGACTCGTGCCATCCCCCAGCCATCTCCAGCATTGACCACTCAGGCCCCGGCCCCAGCACGTCAATCGGTCGCTCCTTCATCCACCCCTCATACCACCAGCAGCATATACACCCCGAGGACGGGGCCCCAGTGCTATGCCTGCAACCAACTTGGGCACATACAAGCCACCTGTCCCCGGAGGGCACCTCCAGCTACCTGGACTGAACCTGCTAGCGGCTCGGCCAGAGCAGCTGCCGATTGTGTTGAGTTTGAGTTGGCACGCACATCTGCCAACTGGGGAGCTGAGGAATTCGGAGTAATATACGAGGCAAAGCCAGTTCAGGCGGCAGCTGACACTCGCCAACATCAACGCCAGGCTGTATGGATCAACGGGCACCAGCCCAGGGATTAAGAGACAGCGGCACTACTATCACCCTGATTCAGCCCAAGATGGTCACCTTAGCCGAAAGAACAGGATACACAGTGGCCATACGGGTAACTAGAGGCAGGGTGCTACGGATCCCTACCGCCCATGTGCACCTGGATTGGGGCACGGGATCCCGTGATGTTGATGTGCGTGTGCTTAAAGACTTATCTGTGGATGTGCTACTTGGGAATGACTTGGGGCATCTGTCTTCTTCATTCCCCATGGATATACTGCATCTCTGATGGTATGGGGGTGCATGAATACATATGGAATGAGAAACTTGCACATCTGGAAAGGCGCCATCAGTGCTGAAAGATATATCCAGGTTTTAGAGCAGCATATGCTCCCATTCAGATGATGTCTTTTTCAGGGAAGGCCTTGAGTATTTCAGCAGGACAATTCTAAACTGCATACTGCATCTATGACAACATCATGGCTTTGTAGTAGAAGGGTCCGGGTGCTTAATTGGCCAGCTTGCAATCCAGATCTTTCTCCATTTGAAAATATTTGGTGCACATTGAAATGAAAAATACGACAAAGAAGACCCAGGACTGTTGAGCAGTTACAGGTGAAACTCGAATAATTAGAATATCGTGCAAAAGTAATGACAGTAATTGCTGCAAAAGGGGCCCAAGCCAAGTACTGAGTACATATGCATGCTTGTACTTTTCAGAGGTCCGATATTGTTCTATGTACAATCCTTGTTTTATTGATTGCATGTAATATTCTCATTTTCTGAGATTGTGGATTTGGGGTTTTCATGAGCTGTAAGCCATAATCATCACAATTATGACAAATCATGGCATGAACTATCTTGCTTTGCATGTATTGAGTCTATCTCATATATTCGTTTCACCTTTTAAGTTGCATTAGTGAAATAAATGAGCTTTGCACGATATTATAACTATTCGAGTTTCATCTGTAGAATCCTATATCTGGCAAGAATGGGACAACATTCCTCTCGCGAAACTCCAGCAACAGTCTCCTCCGTTCCCAGACGTTTACAGTGTTGTTAAAAGTAGAGGGGATGATAAACACGGCCCTCTCCCAACTTTTTTGACACGTGGTGCTGCCATCAATTTTAACATTATCTAATGCAGGAATCTCAAACTCAATTCACTCGGGGCCACTTTTTTTCTCCCATGGGGGCCGCTTGCCAAATTTCATACTTTAAAATAAAATGTAACTATATCTGGTATGGTACAATGGACCCCAATGCACACACAATAAGGCCTTATTCATATCTGTAGGTTTAGATGCAATTAGGGTTTCCCACGTCAGGAACTTGCATTTTGCTGCAACAGGAATCCCTAATCAGGCGTTTACAAGCGGCAGCTGTCACACATTCAAGTTAATGATCAGGTGACAGAAGTTGCATGTAAACGCCTGCACACCGCATGTAATGGTATATGATATGATTACATGCGGTTAGAAAACACTCTCTCTGGATGCACAATCGATGCGTCCAGGGAGAGTGATTGATTGCTAACTGTGGCATTGTGAGGCAATACCACGGTGTTAGGTGGCCTCAAAGTCACCCAGGGTTCTCAGCCAGAGGGGCTGAGTGGCTCCAGGAAGACATTACTGTTACTAGGAGAGAACTGCCTTTTCAGTTCTTTCTGGGTTTTCTGGATCAAGGTTGGGTTCCTGGAGCCAGGAGATTTCTTAGAGCTCTGGGTGGGAAGAAATCTCCATTCCTGGGTCCATGCTTTGGTGGTGACCAGCACCTGATTGTGCACCTGTGTACATCCCTCATGAAGTGTGTGCTGGGATGTGTTCAGGGCCCCACCTGTGAGTCAGGAGAGCTCCACCCCGGAGTCAGTGGAGGCCAGTGCAGCAGGGAGCTGCGGGGTTTGCGAACCATATTGAGAGGATTGGCATGTTATTGCCGTTGTCTGGAGGAACCAGACAGTGGCCCTAAAGATTGAGGCCGGAGCAGCAGTGCTGCAAGAGAGACAGATGTCGGTGAGCCCTTATCTGTTATATGCTACAGCGAACTATTTATGTTGGATTTCATGTTATCTACCATTTTGAAAGCAAATAAACTGCATCTGACTTGCACCTCCGGTCTACAGTGGAGTGTCCTTGTTACATAACCTTATGTAATCATATCACATACCATTACATGCTGTGTGCAGGGGTTTACATGCAACTTCTGTCACCTGATCATTAACTTGAATGTGTGACAGCCGCCAATCGTAAACATCAGATTAGGCATTCCTACTGCAGGAAAAACACTTCTTAATGCTGGAATCCCTAATTGCGCGTAAAGATACAGGGGTGAATGGAGCCTAATACACTCCCCCCCCCATACACATAAAACAAATACTACCCCTGCACAAATAAAAAATTACCCCCACCCATGCATATAAAAAAATACTACCCCCTGCACATATAAAATAATACACTACCCCC
>NW_017308770.1:53640-82688 GCF_000935625.1 Nanorana parkeri | reverse complement strand
CCCCCCCCATACACATAAAAAATACATTCCCCCCATATAAAATAATACAATCCCAGTGTCCCCCCCCTCTGCACACACCCACATATAATAAAAAATATAGAGCCCCCTCTCCTGCTTACCTTTTTGCAGGTAGGAGGCTGTGAGGAGGCATGATCACTGGTGACTGATTGGTAAGGTCTGCTGCAGACCTTACTTATCGATCCTTTTCGGCCAACGTTCAGTGAAGGACTTCAGAGCGTGGGCCGAAAGGATCCGAGTGCCGGCGCAGAAGAGCAGCTTTGTGGTCTTCATCCAACAGAGACCGTGTAGTTGCTCCCGCAAGTCAGGTACACGATCTATGACTGCGTACCTGACATGTGAGCTGGCTGCAGGCCACATAGTACCGGCTCGCAGGCCGCAATTGGACCATGGGACGGTACTTTCAGACCACTGACCTAATGTGTTTTTAAAATGGTCAATTTTCTCAGTTTAAACATTTGATATGTTTTCTATTTTCTATTGTGAAAAAAATATGGGCTTATAACATTTGCAAATCATTGCATTCTGTTTTAATGTAGATTTTACACAGCATCCCAACTTTTTGGGAATTGGGGTTCTAGGTGCACATCTTACCTTGTAGCCAGACCTCATTAAAGCAGAATTTCACTTTCCACCATTCCAATCCTCCCCCCTCTACAACATAAAAAGTGCATATTTTGTTTCAAAAAAAGTCTCTAATCACTTTTTTTAATCAAGAATGACATGAAGTCTCCTCCTGCATCCTCCTGGGACACTGACATCATATATCTCAGGAGGTATCAGCTGAAGCATCACACCGCTCTGGAAGGATCCGAAGGCTCATCATCAGGGGGCTAGTTGCAAAAACCTGGAAGAAACTACTGTCTTGGTCCTGAAGATGAACAAAACAAAGATGGCAGCGCAGGACAATATGTGCATAAGAAGAGTGGCAGAGGAGAAAGGGCACCTGGCATGACGGGAGAAGGACACGGGCACAGCGCCAGAGGGGGCCCAGAGTTGCCACTTGCTGCTTCAGGGGTCAGACAAGGCTGTATCTGCTGGGCTTGTGACCATCTTATATTAGTGGTATATTGTAAACTAATAGAAATGGTCCACTTTAATCAGTCTCAGCTGTCCACAGGCCTAGTTGAGATGACTGATGCTCAGGGATCTCTCTCCCTGCTGCTGGGTGAAAAGGCTAATTGCTCACAGAACACTAAAAGAGTACAACAGCTGCCTGTGTGTTTTGGGAAACCCATTAGGGGCATCCGGTTAAGCAGGAACTGACATTTAGTTATGAACACAGGCAAGTGTCAGATACCCTCTATGGGATAGTAATGAATACCAATGATCATAGTGTGGAATTAGGACTGTGGGACAGCAACCCTCAATATGCTATGATTGTAACCAGTGATGGCCGTGAGAAATATTGTGAGAAAGCATTCAGCTCTGGTGCAATAAAGATGACAACGGTCATGATCCTGCAATCTTTGCTATGGAAATGTTGTCCAATTATAAATCAATCGATCTAACTGGCTGTGGAAAAAGACAAGAAGACACACACAAGGTTTGGAAGACAAGGATGCATGAGGACCCACCGCAGGTCACCACTGCCTGATACAATCTTAGCCTGTAAAATCGATAGCTTTTTTTTAAACTTTTACGTTGCAGACAAACTGGGAAGTCCCCAGAAAACTAAATCATGGGTGGTGGCTGCGGAGGTCTTCGCCATCTTGTCCTCCAGTGCTGGACTCCTGGGCTGCATCTTCATTCCCAAATGTTACATCATTCTGATGAGACCGGAGCTGAATGTGAAGGTGACTGTAGCCCAAAGAGAAGCTTTTAAGTGATGAATAAAACAGATGCTAAAAGATGGTAAAATGTTATAAATTGGGATAATAAATGAAATACAATCGATGTCTTCTCAATTTAGAAAATTCTTTGGTAAAAAAATAACAATCCCAGGCAAAATGTTTAAAAAATATGAAATGTGAAGAATTGTAGGTGTCACAGTTCAGCTGCAGACTTGCAGCTGAGCTGTTACTTGTAGTTCTACAAGTATATACATATCTTGTACCCCTGGTTCTGCAGGCATGCAGGGCTGTGCTGGGGGTTGTAGTCCTCCAGGCATGTGCTCTAAACCTGACTCACACTTGCACCTGTCTGCAAGCTTTAGGTGTCGGCCGACCTCTCCTGCTGTTTCTTATTCAGCTTCTCAGCCAATCAGTGCAGTCCGCTTGTGGCCAATCCTGTGGATCCTCCCTCTTCCTGTCTCCATTTAAACCCAGGGCAGCGAATGGCACGCTGCCCGAGCAATGCTTTCCTAAGCTAGTTGCCGAGTCCCCCATTTGTGATTTACCCTGAATTCCTGGAAGTTTTCCCGTGTAACGAACCTTTGGCTTGTCCTTGGAAATCCCTGTCTACAGGCTGCCCTGTGCTTGCCTTTTGTCCTTGGAAATCCCTGTCTGGCTACCCTGTGCTTCCCTTTTGTCCTTGGAAATCCCTGTCTGGCTGCCCTGTGCTTCCCTTTTGTCCTTGGAAATCCCTGTCTGGCTGCCCTGTGCTTCCCTTTTGTCCTTGCAAATCCCTGTCTGGCTACCCTGTGCTTCCCTTTTGTCCTTGGAAATCCCTGTCTGGCTGCCCTGTGCTTCCCTTTTGTCCTTGGAAATCCCTGTCTGGCTGCCCTGTGCTTCCCTTTTGTCCTTGGAAATCCCTGTCTGGCTGCCCTGTGCTTCCCTTTTGTCCTTGGAAATCCCTGTCTGGCTGCCCTGTGCTTCCCTTTTGTCCTTGGAAATCCCTGTCTACAGTCTACGCTGTGCTTCGCTTTGTCCCTGGAAGTCTTCAGCCTGTCCCTAACCTTTGATTTGTACCCTGTACCTGTTAGGTGAGTTGGGTGGACCTAGGGATTGTGACCTGGGGTCAGCACGCAGCCAAGCCCATCTCCACCATCAGGAGCTCTGGCGAATACCGGCTGGCTCTTAGATTCCACATCCTGGGGAACCCCTGCCTCCTACTCAGCATACCATGCCACCTACTTGTATTTGAACTTCCAGCTTAAGCTGACTTCCACTGCCTCATTCAGTTCCCCTGCTCTGTTCCCCTGCTTGTACTCCAGCTCTGGGAGTCGTATGCCTACACTGCTTGGACCCTTTTCTCTGAGTGTCCCTGCCAGTGTAGTGGAAAGGGTCCACATACCGGACTCCAGTTCATAGGAACCAAGGTTATACCCAGGGTCCAGGCCCGGTATTGGTTAATTAACCCTAATCATGGGTGAAAATACCAATTGACTCAAGGCTTTCAAATGAACCTCTACTGTATGTAACTAGACAAACAAATGGGATGTGATCAAAGAAGATCAGATCAAAAGGCAGTACATTGAGGATCGGAATGCCAGATTGAGTACAAAAGTATAAAGTTTATTTATATATAATAAAAATGATGGGTCACAAAACAAACCACCTACTAACTATCACCAGATAACCCTGCTCAATAATCAATTAAAATGGTCAATCAACCAAACACTCATTCAAAGCCAGGCATACTATAGCCAGCTGGTCAATTTCATTTTTCTATATACTTTTTTTTAATCAAATATCATTTTTATTATGTATAAATAAACTTTATACTTTTGTACTCAATCTGGCATTCCAATCCTAAATGTACTGCCTTTTGATGTGATCTTCTTTGACCACTTCCCATTTGTCGGACTCCAGTTCATACCTGTGAGTTCCGATCCGTGACAGTAGGGATAATAAAGATAGAAATAAATATTCCTAACAGCTAGCCACACCAGCAAGCCCGCATACCCTTATATAGGGTTGCCTTGTCAATCTGACCCTAAACAGGTCTATGAGGGTTTACTACACAGGTGCAGCCAGCAATGAGGAAGCTTCTGTTTAAAGATGTTAAAGCCCAATTCCAGCTTGTGCAATGACACACAAAAATTGTATTCCCCAGCAGCTCTTATAAAAAATCAGCTCTACAGGATTGAATGGTGCCCAGCATCATTCAACTCTCTTCTGTGGGCTCAGGGCATCAAGGCTTCACACTTTAGGGTGTGCCTACTTCCAGAAGAAGATGGTGAAGGAGGGCCTGTGACATTACTGGACTGGATCGAAGCACCTATAAAAACATTATGTACTGTATAAGGATTTTTTTTTGCATGGATGTGGGGGGTGCTATGATGGGACAGAGGGTCGAACGGGGTGGGGAACCCAAGCTCAGAGTTAGTCTGCAGGCTAAGAGTTGGAGAAGGCTGCTCTAAGCAGGGAAGGGTTATATGAATTGGGAAACCGAAGCACACACTAGTCAAATTGTTCATTTTGACAGGTGCAGGAGTTTGGGTCGGGCCGGCAGGCTTTTGGGGGAAACCCCATGCATTTTTTTAAAAAAATTTAACTCGGGGTCCCCCTAACATTCATACCAGACCAATGCTGTTTTTTTTACATTTGTTTACATTTTGCAGGGAGAACATTCTGCTTCGGCAGATGGTTCTCCCCGCTTCGGCTGTGTGTTCGGTTCAGCCGAGCCAAAGCATATGCGTTCAGCTCCTCTGCTGCCTTCAGCTGCTTCATGGGCTATTGTGAATATTGTAAATAGTCCGTACAGCAGACCTTCGGTTCGGCTGAACCCGGAGGCTTCCTGCAGTCGAAGCGAGCTGAAGGAATAAGCCAAAGGTTCGGCTCATTAGTGAATAATAGACATGTGCGATTCGTTTCGTTCCGAAATTCGTTACAGACGAATTTTCGGAGATTTGGATGCATCCGAATTCCGAATTACAGCTAAGACGAATGCAAACGAATCCGAAATTCCCGATTTCCCGAAATTCGTTATAGCAAAATGACATTAGGAAAAAAAAAATGACAACATTTTCCCTCTACAACAATTCTTTGGTTGAAAGTTCAGAGGCAATAGTGTAGTGGCTAGAGTCCTGGTTTGCCATTGTCTAGGTCGCAGGTTCTAATCCAGGGCAGGGAGAATAATGGAAAAGTTTTTTTTTTCTTTTGAATTGGCATTCTCCTAACATTCCTACCAGACCTAAAGGGTCTGGTATGAATTGGGGGGGAACCTCAGGCTTTTTTTTTTTTTTCATCTTCTGCAGACTGTAAAAAAAAAAAAAAAGAAGTCATTTTTTCCCCCTCCTAATGTCATTTTGGTGCAACGAAATTCGTTTTTTTTCTCATGCCACGTTGCCATCGGTAACCGCAGAGTCCATCCAGCCTTTCTCATGGTCAGATCACCATGGCGTAATTATCCATCTGTCCTCTTTCTGGTCAGACACAGTGGACCATACATGGTCTTTAAACGATTCTCTCTTAACTGATGATAGTATGCAGGCAACCCTCCAAAAGGCTCTCATAGATTAGATAGCCTTCAACAACACTCCAGACATTTCTCCCATGACATTGTGGGAAGCACACAAGGCTGTCCTCTGGGGCGAATGCATCCGCATCGCATCCTCCCACAAAAAGTTACGGCAAGCCCAATTGAAAAAACTGGAAGATAAATACACGAAACAAACCCAGATATATATGGCCCGCCCCACTTTGCACAACAAATCGTTATTAGACACCGCTAAAAGGGAACTTAATTTACTCTTAGCCAATGTAGCGGAAAAAAGTTTACGTAGAACCCAGCATAAATTTGATCTACACGGCAATAAACAAGACTCATTACTTGCCCGTAGGCTGAGAAAGTTAGACACACACCAAAAACCCTTATGTCTGCGACTGTCAGATGGCACAGTATCCAGCAACCCCCGAAAAATAGTTCAAGAGTTCGCACAGCACCTCTCATCTCTCTACGCTTCACAGGAAACTCTAGATACTAACCTGATGTCCCAGACACTGGTGAATTTAACTTTACCAACCCTTACAGCTCCCCAGCGTGCCTCTCTAGACTTACCAATTACTAATCTTGAGGTGGAGGTGGCCATAAAATCTCTTAAGCCCAATAAAAGACCGGGACCCGACGGCTTCACAGCAACTTACTATAAAAAGTTTGTTGATTTGTTGGCCCCACTTCTCGCTGATGCTCTCAACACCCTGCGAGTTGGCGGCAGATTTAGACAAGAATCACTAGTGGCAACTGTATGTATGATTCCGAAATCAAACTCAGATTATACCAATTGGTCGAACTTCAGACCAATATCACTGCTGAACATTGACATTAAACTCCTAGCTAAAATTCTCGCAACCAGACTGAATAGGGGACCTCGTTCACAAAGATCAAGTAGGCTTTATGCCGCGCCGCCAAGCTGGAGACAATGTGCGCAGAACTTGCCTCTTGATAGATCTAATTAGAAAACGGAATATTCCGTCAATACTTTTATCATTGGATATGCACAAGGCGTTTGATTCTCTGTCCTGGTCTTACCTATTTGACATTCTAGGCCGCTGGGGATTTGGAAACAAATTCTGCACTTGGATTTCAACACTTTACTCGAATCCTATGGCATCAGTGAAATATGCAGGCTACAAATCCACGCCTTTTCAAATTCATAGGGGAACACGTCAGGGCTGCCCCTTGTCCCCTCTCTTTTTTGCCCTTGCAATTAAACCCCTAGCTGCACTTATTCGGGCCCACCCCTACATCTCGGGCATCCCCGTGGCGGGCCAACAACATAAACTTTGCCTCTTTGCAGATGACATTTTACTTTACATCTCCAAGCCACACATATCTCTCCCAAATCTAATGCAGGTCCTAGCCACATTTAAGACCCTCTCAGGATTGTCCATAAACCCCACTAAATCCAAAATTCTTAATATTTCCTTGCCGACCCATCTCATACCGCCATTACAGTCGAAATTCCCCTTCAAGTGGGAAACAAACTCCCTCTCATACCTTGGAATAAATATTGCACCATCCTCTCACTCTCTCCATGCAGCAAATTATCCAGAGTTGCTTAGTAAGCTAACTAATACTTTAAAACTATGGAGTTCATATCCCCTCTCATGGTTGGGAAAAATTTCTGCAATAAAAATGACCCTCCTCCCAAAACTTCTGTACCTCTTCCGAGTCCTTCCAGTCCCTATCCCATCCCATATCTTGAGGGTGTTACAAAACAAGATCTTCAAGTTCATATGGCCAAACAAGAAATCTCGCATTTCAAGGTCAATTATGTATCACAGTAGGTCTTCAGGTTGTCTAGGAGTCCCGAACCTCCAAAAATACTATCAGGCTGCGCAAATTGCCACCCTTTCAAAGTATCATGTAAGAGAGGAGACGCCCTTGTGGGTCTCCCTTGAAGCTATGGACTGCGACCCTATAGCCATCGATAACCTCCTGTGGATACGACCTAGCGACAGATCTTTCGTCAACAACCCAATAACCCGTCACTCCCTCAAGATATGGGACTCTGTAAAATACTCCAGTGGCCTCATCTCCCCACACCTTCCCCTAATGTCCATTCTACAGAACTCTTCTTTCCTCCCAGGCCTTGAATCCCCTTCTTCCTTTCGAGTTTGGGCAGCCAAGCAATTAACGCTCCTTCATAAACTCACAAGCGATGATGAAATCATCCCCTACCCTGTCCAACAGACTAAATACGACTTGCCCCCCAACGAAATATTTAGAAATCTCCAAATAAAACACTTTATCCAATCGCAAATAAAATTCCTGATAACAACATCGTGGATGAAACCCTTTGAAAGAACCTGTAACCTTGACCCACATACACCGGGTTTGATTTCACAATTGTACTCCTCCTTACTAACTGGCACTGGACCACCCCAGCATGCCTATATGGACTGCTGGCATACAGACCTAAACTTTACGCCCGACGAGAACACTTGGTCTCAAATTTGGGATAGCACCAAGTCATGCTCCAAAAGTGCTTTGACCCTGGAGGCCAATTACAAGGTGCTCCTTCGGTGGTACAGAATGCCTGCTCAATTGGCTCATTTTGCGTATTTATGCAAAGTAATGCATATTTTTTATATATATTATGAATGATGCATTTCTTTAATTTTTGCAAAACGTGAACTTCCCCTTTAAGCTCTCAGAGATTCCTTAAAATAATTGCCAGACCTACTGCTCACAATAAATCAGCATGGTTACTATAGAAAATGTAGTTGTAAATATAATAATAAATATATGAAAAAATAATAATAATAGCATTTTAATGTGGAAATGATGGTTGTTTTTTGCTGTATAAATATTTAGAAGAAACAATAACTTTGCATTGACTCTCAGTGGCACAAAATATATTTTTGTTGGTGTTCATTGGCAAGAATAAATTTGCATTGACAATCGGTGGTAAGAACACTTTTGCATTGGTGCTTAATGAATATGTGTACACTGGTATTTAGTGGCAATACATTCCCCTCCCATCCAATGTTACTTACTCCAGACCAGAGATACTCCACTCGTCCCATGTTGCTGTCCCTCACTAGAGACTTCAAGAGTTGGAATTCTAAAGGAATTGTCCTGCAGATATCCATGATTTTTGATTACCTGTGATGTCACTGCTCAGAACCTCTCTATGGCTGGACAGAAGGAGAAGGGTCCAGGGAGGCAACCCTCATCCAATGAATGTAAGAGCTGAACTAAAGGCACTAAATGGCATTAAAAACCCTTAATTTAGGGGGCGCATGCACGCAGCGGTACAGGATGGCTGCTCCTTGATACCGCTTCGCACTTCTTGAGCCGTGAGACACCCATTTCTGCCATCATTTAGCCAGCTGGATCGGTTCCCCGACCGGATCGAGCACCTACTCACCCCCGGCATCCAGATGAGGTCCTCGCAGTCCAAATACAAACGGGGCAACCAGCCTTCTGAGACCCCTCGTACACGCCGCGCTCTGGGTAAGATGGCGCCCCGGCGGCCTACATGATGACGACGCCGCTCCTCGCATGTCGGCTGACTCCGAGGACAGTCAGGACCCGTTTGCTGAGCATCTCTCGGGCTCCCGTGGATCGCATGGCCCCGACCTCTTTGTGCGGATGCGAGACATGGTACGGGAAGAACTCTCCAAGGCCTCCGCAACCATAACCTCGGAGCTCCGGCGCGAACTCAGGGAAATCGGACACCGTACGGCATCCCTGGAGTCCCGTATGGATGATGTGACCACCATACTGGAAGGCCACGAACAAGACCTGGAGACCGCCCAGACCGAACTTTCACTTCTCCGAGACCAGCTGGAGGATCACGAGAACCGGGCCCGGCGTAGTAATATCCGCGTCAGAGGCCTCCCTGAATCCATCGAAGATCTTGTGGGCTCGGTCACCGCGCTGTTTCAGGAGTTGGCCCTGGATCTTTCTGCAGACCGGTTGGAGATGGATCGCGTCCATAGGGCACTCGGGCCCCAGAGGCCGGACGGGCCGCCACGGGATGTAGTGGTCAAATTGCATTACTTCCGTACGAAGGAACGACTCTTGCAGGCCGCAAGACAAACTCCGGCCTTGTCCTTCCAGGGTCACCCCTATAGCTTGTATTCGGACCTGGCCCCTTCGACCATCTTGAAACGCAGAGTCCTGCGGCCCTACCTGCAGGTTCTCCGGGATGCGGGCATCAATTATAGATGGGGGTTTCCCTTCCGTCTCCTTTTTACCCATCAAGGGAAATCCTTCCAGCTCCGATCTCCTGACGACGTGCGTTCTTGCCTCCGAGAGATTGGTCTCCAGGTTCCAGCGGAGCCCCCTTCCTCTTCTCCCGGTTCGCAGCCTCGTCAACGGAATGGCCAGGCCTCCCAACGTTCCCATTCATCACAAGCTCCACACGATCCTGGTCGATCGCCACGGAGGTCCCAGGCCCTGCAAAGATTGGGCTCCCAAGTATTCCGCAGCAAGCCCGGCTGATCTACTCCTCTGGTCCGCACACCGCAGCCTTGTATTAGGCCATTGATGTCTCAGCCGTTTTGCCATGTATGCCGAGTCACCCTGACGACCCTTTACCAGGCAGGTATTACTCCGTTCCCCCTAGGGTGGATGTGACTGGCTTACTTGAGCATATGCTGACTGTCGGCTGCCACGTTATTTTTCTTTTGCTTTTTGCATCATAATACGGCCCTGGAGTCCGGTTGTTTTGTTTTTTGTCTTTTCGTTTTGCTATTTGCTTAGGACTTCCCGGATTGCCAATTGGAGCCCCTTACCTACCAGACCTTTTCTGCCTACATTGGGACTTGTTTCGATCTGCTTCTGTGTAACAGGACTGGCCAGTGGAAGCTCCTACAGCCTGCTCAACTGGACTCCCTCAACCCTCTCATGGTGGATTATTTTTTTACTCTTATTTTTTCTTATTTTTCCTCCTCTATTTTAGTTGGCTAGATATGGTGATCCTTTTGTACCTAAGGGGGCTGGGGTTTGCCCGATATCCACTCTAGGAGGGCATCAGTGCTTCCGCATTTCCCATCCCGTGTGTAGAGTCGAGTCTGTATCCCTTTTGCTGGTCCCCTTCAACTAACATCGATATCAGGGCGTATTAATATTTTTATTTTTATTTTTTAGTCTGAAATTGAGTCAACATCTTTCAATTCTTGACATCTCCCTCCTCATACAATGCGGACACACTGGGCTCTCCTGGTACACACCCTCGTTCTTACTTTTTGCATATATGCATATAGTTATTATTGTTTTGTAATATATTGCTCTTTTTTATCGAAATGGTGCATTCGAGTTACTTTCGGAGCTGGTTTGCTTGTTAGTATCTCAGGGTTTGATTGTATAACTTGCGGAGTTGGAACGCCTCACTGAATTATGTAAGGCCTCATCAACGCCTGGGCTGCGGGCCAGTCTGGAGAAGACGAGGGTGGAACTTAATCTTTGCCTCACTGATGTTGCTGAACGCCAAGTGCGTTGGGTCGGGCAGAAGTCTTATGCCCACAGCAACAAGCCGGGTGCCATGTTGGCGAAACGCCTCCGTTGCTTTGAGACGATCAAACGCCCTATTTCTTTACGCATGGCGGGCTCAGTTTTAACTAGCAATCCACAAGCGATACTACAGGAGTTCCAGCACCACTTATCCCACTTATATGCAAAACCACCCCCTTTTCCCTCGGCCGCGGCAGAGACATTTTTCCACAATTGTCAGCTGCCAACAATGATGGACTCACAAAAGGAGCTTTTGGCCTCTGATATCACTGAAGAGGAAGTGCGCTTAGCGATTAAATCATTGAAATCTAACAAACGAGCTGGGCCGGATGGTTACTCATCCCTTTTTTATAAAAAGTTTACAGACATTGTAGCCCCCCACCTGACCTCCCAATTTAATTACATTAAGCAAGGGCATCCGTTCCCTCCTGAAGCCCTCAGAGCAAATATAGTCATGATACCCAAACCTACAACAGGCCCACATTCTTGGGCTAACTTTAGACCTATTTCATTACTCAACACCGATGTGAAACTCCTGGCTAAAGTTCTGGCCTCTAGACTTAATACCTTTCTGGGGCACCTCATTCACAAGGACCAGGTGGGTTTCGTACCCAGTAGACAGGCGGGAGACAGTGTACGCCGCATACTTAAACTCATACACCTTGCTCGTTCCCGGTCTATAGAAATGATGTTACTCTCCCTGGACATGCGAAAAGCTTTTGACACCTTGTCATGGCAATACATGTTTTTTGCCTTGCGCAAATGGGGTTTTGGTGAGGACTTTTTAGCCTGGATATCGTCATTATACTCCCAACCCTCGGCCTCCATTCGCTATGCTGGTTTCAGCTCGGCCGCTTTCCCTATATTGCGGGGCACTAGGCAGGGATGCCCCTTATCCCCCATTCTTTTCGTATTAGCTCTCGAACCGGTGGCGGCTGCTCCCTCTAGCGGGGCTTTTGCTGGCGCCCTGCAGCAGCAACAGGTAGCTGGCAGCCCCTGCTCCGGGCCTTTTAGCAGAGACTAGCCCACCCGTGGAGCCTACGCAGAGGTTATCTTGATACTGTTTGATTTCGTACAGGCTCATAGGAGGTGGCCCTCAGTTTTTCATAGTTAACATATTATGTTCAGATTTATGGTACTGTATTGCATTAGCTATTATGTAACTGTCATGCTGTGACCCATCTGTCAACCGTGCTCATGATGTACCTTAATGTTTTTACCACACGCACCTTTTGGTAGTGTCTCCTTGTGGATGGAATGTATTTCTGTTCTTGTTTTTCCTTAATAAAAATATTTGTACAAAAAAAAAACCCTTAATTTATATACCCACTTTCCTTCTGTTTAACGGTTACATGTAAAAACATATATTGGTAGGATATGGTCAAAGTATGTGGACTTCACCGAATGATTTTCCGTTTTTTCCAGGGAAGGGTATTGTTAATGCTACAGTATACAAAGGATTATAGATATGTAGATATATTTAATATTGTTGGTCCTGATCTGGGAGATACAGTAAATTTGCATAGATACCCAAACAGGTGGAAATAGTTTGCTTATATTAAATTAGTCGCAGTCCCCTCTCCCTGTTTTTGTAAGATATCATTATAGACAATAGCAAGCTGTCAATCTTGCAGCAATAGTATGTGTGGACCCTTTTCTGTTTCAGCATAATTGTTCCCCCTGTGCACAAAGCCAACTCCATAAAGACATGATTTGATTTGTTCAGTATGAAGGAATTTAAGTGTCCTGCACAGAGCCCTGACCTCAACCCTACCGAACACCAATTGTGAGCCAGGTCTTCTCCTCCAACATCAGAACCTGACCTCACAAATGCTCTTTTTGCTGAATAGGCACAAATTCCCCCAGACACACTCTAAAGTCTGGAGGAATGCCTTCCCAATCGAGTACAGACTATCATGACACAAAGCAGTCAACCTCCAGTTTTTTATAAGAACATTATATACATTATAAGAACATGGTGTATTTATAGTTTTAGTCCAGAAGAAGCCGCATGTTTTCAGATCAAACAGAAAGTTCGGAGCTTGCAAGATTTGTGGCAGAGCAACAGGTATGTATGTATCTGTACTTGCAGCATGTTAAAAGGGATAAAACACACACATTGCAGAGATGTTCTATGTTTTTTTTTCAAAGATATACTAATAATACTACTACTACTACTAATAATAATAATATTAATAACAATAAAGTCAGCGGTATATTCCTCATTCAAAGTTAATTGAATATCATAGTATATGCTACCATGTTCTTGACCTTTAGTCCACAAAGAATCTTATGACAAAATCACGGGTAACTTTGATAGAAGCACATTTTAATCTGATATATGATACATATGTTTCACAAATAAAGATCTAACAAAGGGTTCCCCATGAAAAAGGATCATCAGAGCACTATGGGAACACACCACAAGCTGTTTTCTTTCCAACATGCTGTCACTGAATGAAACCCCAATTGAAGCAAAATGGAGAGAGACGAGTCACTGATCATATATTTATCAACCTTTATGTTGTCAATGAAAGTAATTTATTTTGCTACAATTTATATTCCATGTGTCACAGCATTACGTTTAATGCCAACAAGTATTTTATATTTTTACTGAAGAGCTTTTCTTTGGGCAACAGTCGCCTTCACATTCAACTCCGGTCTCATCAGAATGATGTAACATTTGGGAATAAAGATGCAGCCCAGGAGTCCAGCACTGGAGGACAAGATGGCGAAGACCTCAACAGCCACCATGTATCTCCCTTTGGTGCTGAGGTAGGCTGGGATGAAGGAGATCCAAACACTGCAGAAGACCAGCATGCTGAATGTGATGTACTGAGCTTCATTGAACGTGTCGGGAAGTTTCCTGGCTAAAAATGCTACAATAAAGTTGAACACAGACAGACCTCCCATGTAGCCAATAACAATGTAGAAAGCAGTGACAGAGCCCTCGTTACACTGTAATATCATCTTCCCCACCTCTACTTGGGTGTCATACTCTGGGAATGGTGGGGAAAAGACAAACCAGAAGACACAGATCACAAGCTGCCCAGAAGAGCAGATAATCAGGAGGAAAACAGAGAATTGGTTTTTCATCCACTTGTTAATACTGTTAGGTCTGGTGACATTAAAAGCCAGAACAACAGTAACTGTTTTAGCCAGAACCGAAGAAACTGCAATAGAGAAAATTGTCCCAAAAACAGCTTGTCGGAGAAGACAGGAGATCTTTGTGGGACGTCCGATGAAGAGCAGAGGACAAAGAAAGGACAGGATCAGTGAGATGAGAAGGATGAAGCTGAAGGTCCGGTTATTGGCTTTTACTATTGGAGTGTCTTTGTGTTTCACAAATATCCCAAACATGATAATAGTTCCAAAAGAGAATAATAGAGCCATAAACATAAGAGTAACTCCCAATGTATCCATAAGACAGGAAATCAATTTTTCTTTGTATACAGGTGTCTCTTCTCTCATTGGGCCATTGATCCTCCGGACACTTATAACACCTTTCCATGTCTGAAAGAGAAACAAAAAATAATTTGTTAAAGGAAGGTACAGCAGGAAATGTGACCAATATTGGTAAAATCTCAAAGGCACAATGACTAATTAGAGAAGAACCCAAGTCTTATAATGTGATTTGTATATAATTTCCCTTCAGCTAGGATCAGTAAATGATTTATTGCCTCATGGGATTGATAGAAAGGTATATTATAGTAGATGGGACAATGGGATTTGTGTAACTCCCACCCATGCTTTGGTATTCTGGGGACTTCCCAGTTTGTCTGCAACATAAAAGTAAAGAAAAACAACCAATTATACAGGCTGAGATTGTATCAGGCAGTGGTGACCTTCGGTGGGTCCTCATGCATCCTTATCTTCCAAACCTTGTGTGTGTCTTCTTGTCTTTTTCCACAGCCAGTTAGACTGATTGATTTATCATTTTACAACATTTCCATAGCAAAGATTGTAGGAGCATGACTGTCACCGTTACCAGAGCTGAATGCTTTCTCGCAATGCTTTCTCACGGCCATCACAGGTTACAATCATAGCATATTGGGGGGTTGCTGTCCCCCCGTCCTAGTTCCACACTATTATCATTGGTATTCATCACTCTCCCATAGAGGGAATCTGACACTTGCCAGTGTTGTTACTAAATGTCAGACCCTGACTAACAGGAAGCCCCTAATAGGTTTCACAAAACAAATAGGCAGCTATTGCACTCTTTTAGTGTTCTCTCAGCAATCCACCTTTTAACCCAGCAGCAGGGAGAGAGATCCCTGAGCATCAGTCATCTCACAAAGGCCTGTTGACAGCTGAGACTGATTAAAGTGGACCAATAAATTAATTTATGATATACTTCCTATATAAGATAGTCACAAGCCCAGAAAATACTGCCTTGTCCCTTTCTCCTCTGCCGCTCTTCTTATGCACATATTGTCCCACGCCGCCATCTTTGTTTTGTTCATCCTCAGGATCCGGACAGTTTCTTCCAGCTTCTTGCAACAAGCCCCCCAATGATGAGCCTTCAGGTCCTTCTTCCAGAGCTGTGTGATGTCTCAGCTGATACCCCCCCAGAGATATGTGATGTCAGTGTCCCAGGAGGCTGTAGGAGGAGGCTTCATGTCATTCCTGCCATGCGAGAATGGAGGCAGGAGGCTGGTTGAACATGAGTAAAACGGAAAAAAAAAAGAATAGAATTTTTTTTAATTAAAAGGTGCACTTTTTATGTTGTGTGGGAGGGGGGTATTGGAATGGTGGAAAGTGGAATTCTACTTTAACCCCTTCATGACTGAGGCCCTTTTTTCCATTTTTGCACCCATGTTATATTCCACATTTTAGGCCTGAAAATGACGTAAAACCCCCCAACATTATATATTTTCTGAATGCCAAGACCCTATAGAATAAAATGGTGGTAGTTGAAAATGTTTATGTTGCGCAATATTAGCGCAACTCCTTATTAAACCCCAAAATTTAGTGACAAATTTAATTAAATGCCCCAAAACACAACAAATTACCCATTTTTTTAATGAAATATAAAAGATGAGGTTACAACGAGTAAAACGATACCCAACATGCCCAGTTTACAGATTGCGTGCGACCGTGAAACGGCGAAAAACTGCAGTACCCCAAAAAGTCAATAAAAGACACTTTAAAAGCCCCCACAGGTCATCAATTTAGAGATACCCCAAAATACTGGCCCTAGAATTATTGCTCTCACTCCGGCGTGCGCGGCGATACCCAACATGTGTAGCGCGTTCGTCGTTTTCATGCGTAGGCGCACCCGACGCGTGTTTACGTGGCGACGCGCGTGCTCGCGGGGGCGGGGTACTTTTAAAAATTTTTTTTTATTATTATTAGATTTATTTTATTTCATTTTAATTTTAAAAACTGTTTTTTTTTTTTTTTTTTTTTACTTTGACTGCTATCACATGGGGGGGCTTGCAAGCCCCCCCATGTAATAGCAGATGGTGGTGACAGGTCCTCTTTAAGGTGATGCTGGGGGTCCAAAAGACCCTCAGTGTCACCTTTACACTGGAAATAAGCTATTGAAGTGCAGATCGCACTTCAATAGCTTATAGCTGGGCTGCAGGAGCCCAGAACTGACAGCCCAGGGACCGGAAGTGATGCAATCTGCATCGCTCCCGGTCCCATAGAACGGGGAGGGGATCGATGAACGGAAGTTCGTCGACCTCCTCCCCAGCTCCCCGCGGACACAAAGATCGACGGTCCCGGGCCCGTAGGAGGGGCAACGGAGCCCGGGAAGCACGGCGGGGGTGTCCGCTGTACGTCGTCAGTCACGAAGGGGTTAATGAGGTCTGGCTACCAAGTAAGATGCGTGACTAGGAATGGAGGCAAATCCTTCCCACAGCTCTGCAAAGCTTGGGGGCTCCAGAACCCAGAACAGGACCTTTTAAGATTCTGAAAAAACACAAAGTTTTTTTTCTCCGTGGGCACAAAGAGGAGATAAATAGAAATACACGTATTAAATAAATAACTTGTAAGATTTCTGTAGGTGATGTCATATGCAGATCAATGCATGCAATAAATAGTTAAAACAATAAACCAATTCATTGTATTTACACAATCATACTTCCAGACGATCTGCAAGTGCCATTACACACAGGAGCAGATGCATATGTATAGTACAGAGCTGTCACCGGGTGCCATTTTGACAGCTGGTAATTGCTGGTAACAGCAGCGGGGGAGGATAGGAGCTGTACAAAAGACGTGTTCTAATATATCTTTTATGTTCAAAATCCAATCAAAGTGGTTAATGAGGAAGTATAAGGAAGACCGTAGTATTGGAGATACCAACCATATTTATCGGTGATCTCATTCTCCGGGCAGGGCACACAGTGGTGGCAGCATGGTTGTCCTCCTTTATGTTGAAGTTTTTGGTATCCGGGGAGGCAGCTCTCGGAGCACAGAGAACGTGGAGTCTGAAGACAAAATCCAGTTTTTAAAATAATATATTAGACTTAAGTTAGTTTAGTTACACTTTTGCTCTGTTGGTTTTCTGGTAGAACTGACGTGCTGATATTTAACCACCTATAGAAGTCCCAACACCGGCTGCCTGAGCATTAGGTTTATATATTTTTGCAAATTTTGTTTTTTTATAATTATTACTAATAATAATAATAAAACTATATGAAAACCATAAACCAGAAACCCTGGACTGGGGATGGGCGGGCAGACTGTGGTCATAGGATTGTATACTTAATTTTGCTGCTGCCTGCTCTTCTCTCTGGCCTTTAGACCCCCCACCTTATTTTGATGCTGTCTACCTTTCCCCCTGCATTATGAAAGGTTGGGCAGGCTGTGATCTTAGGTATTCCCCTGCAGCTATGCCGTGTGGATCCTTGCACCACCCACAAATATGGCAAAGAGGAATTTGCAAACCACAAACTTAAAGTGGTGAATGTTGGGCTTCCTCTGAGATGGTGGCAGTAGATCTCATAGATTTCCCCTTTATTAGGTATTGGAGAGCCACCCCTCTCTTGAAGCTTCACACTAATTTCCTCCTCACTGCCAGCACCACATACTCTCCTTCTCCTCACCCCAGCACCCCAACACTCCTCCTCACAGTCAGTGCCCCCAACCCTCCTCCATACCACCTGCACCCTAGCACTCCTCACCATCGCCAGCAGCCCAACCTTCCTGCTCACCATCTGCACCCCAACCCTCCTCCTCATATTTCTCCTTTGCCTTCTTCTGCCTTCTGACATGCCACATGCTGGTGGAGGGCAGGGATGGCCTTCCGTGCAAAGTAATAGGTCTGTGGGCCAACCCTGAGGATAGCAACAAAAAATGATACCAACTCCTCATAGTCAGATATATGGGGGGATTAGTTGGATTAGCTGAAGAGGAGGAGGAGGAAAAGGACATATGGCAGTATAGGAAGATGAAGGAATATCTCTTCCTATACTGCCATATGTCCTTTATATAGAAGGTGCACTGTTCTGACATTTTATGGTCCACAGAAGATGATGCCGTGTCTACAGAAAAAAAAATCTCACAATCTATACTGTGAAACCGATGTCCCACTGGCCGATTTGTACACATTTGAGGACTTTATCTTTATTTTTATTTTTGAATAAACCTGCCTATAGCTTTTACATCTGTTGTGCTTCTTACATCCACCGTTCAGTTCAAGTCTACTGCAGCTGGATAATAAATCAGGTGTCACCACCAAAATTATCCAAACATTTTAAAAATGTAAATGAAGTTGTAATGAACCAGATTGGGGAGCTGCTGCTGCTGTATTTAAATTAAGCAATAATGTATTGTAACAGTAAAATCAATTATACTTTCAAAATATTAGATTCCAGAATACAATGTCACTTACATTTTAAAAAATTCTTCTCACAAACCACATGCAGCTTACAGGAATCTCTCACACATTTTGGTTAAAAGATTGCTGTTTCCTAAGATTGTTTCTATATGGTCCTTGAAGTCTGCTTAGTAGACCCTCCTCCCCACTGTATTTTTTTTTTTTGCATTAGTACATGTTCCCTATGACATTGTCTAGGTCCCCATGCTTTATTTTACAATCCCTTGCTAATTAGCCTTGAAAATGTCCAGAATTGATTTTGAAGAGTTACCCTCACCCTGTTCTGAGACTTCAGTTGGGTTTGGATATAAAATTGCAATCTTCAAACTTCACAATGGGCTCAAAGAATGTCCCTCAAACTGAAACCAGACACACTCATCTCTCATAGTCAGTGACCCTTTAGAAAACTACATTCGTCTTTCATAACTATAATTACAAAATTAGATGCATTTATATACACTGCCTGGCCAAACAAATAGTCACACCCTATAATATTTCTATAAGCATCATTCTGAGAGGCTTATGCAATGTCACAACATTTATTTCTGTCCAGAGTTGCATACATTTTTTACCAGGGGAGGCAGGCATTCTGCTATTGGCTATTTCAAAGTGCAATAGACAATAGCAAGCTGGCTATTGCTTCGCCCATTGCCTTCTGTCAGTCCCCGAGGAGTGAACCTGCATGAGAAAGAGAGAGGGCGGAGCATTAGCCAGCCTGCTATTGGGTATTTCAATTTTAAATAGCCAATAGCAGGATTTGTTTATTTCTACCCACTGCCAGATGTAAACATTGCATTGAGGAGGGTTTTTTTGGCCAATGCTGGAATGACTTTGTGGGACTTTTTAAAATGTAATTTAAATAAAGGAATTGTCAAAAATTTGTGTTTTGTTTTTTGTTCAATTAAAGGATTTCTTTCTAAGGTGTTGTGTGTTTATTTACATTTTATTTAACCCTTTAGTGAATGGGTAGGGTACAAGTATCCCTTACTCATTCACAAGGGGGGGTGGCATCTGGGTGCTTTTCCAGGAGGTGCCCCTCCCTGGAAAAGCACCCTCCCAATGCCGAGGGCAAGTGGCGTGGTATAGGGGAGGGAGGAGGGGCGGCCACTCGCTCGTATCCCCCCATTTCATGCCCTGCCAGGCTGCTGCCCAGATTAAGGGACTGGTATGGGATTTTAGAGGGACCCCTTTTTTGGCGTTAGGGTGCTCTTTAAAATTCCTACCAGAAGAATTGAGTGTTTTACTTGTTTTACCTACGTTACCTGTTTTCAAGAAGGAAATGACAGAATATGAATATGAATATGTATATGAATAGAATATGTATATATATCATAACACGTGTCGGCGGCTGGCTACATGAGGAAACAACATTATATGTGATATGTACAATGTCAATTGTGATGTATTCTGTGAAACTTAATAAATAAATACATGCTTAAAAAAAAACACGTTCCTACCAGACCTAAAGGGTCTAGTATTAATTGCTGGAGAATCACGTGCCGGGTTTTTAAAATTTTTTATATCATGGGTCCCCCCAACATTCCTACCAGACCTAAAGTGTCTGGTAGGAATTGGGGGAGGCACCCACAGTTTTTTTTAAATTATTTCTGTGAACAGTTAGACACTTTTCTGTATTCTGGGACAGCTGCCAGATTCTTTACATTGAGGATGAAGTGTCCTCAGAGAAGCAGAAGCTGTTACAGAATAACACGGATCTCTCGGCTTCTTTCATTATTTACTAGACATGTGCGATTCGTTTCGTTCCGAATTGAAATTCCGACGAATTTTCGTAAATTCGGATGTATCCGAATTCCGAATTACAGACATAACGAATGCAAACGAATACGAATTTCCATTTCCGAAACTCGGTAGTGGTAGTTCGAACGTTTGTTTCGTATTCTGTTCTTATTCGTTTCTTATTCGTTTCGTTCGTTGGAGCAAAGTGACATTAGAGAAGGAGAAAAATATTTTTTCCCCCTCAAATGTCACTTTGCTGCAAACGAACGAACGAAACGAATAAGAACAGAAAACGAAACGAACGTTCGAACTACCGCTACCGAATTTCGTCCGAATCCGAATTCCGAATCCGAATTGACTTTCACACCCGAATCCCGAAAAACGAAATAACACAAATCCGAATTTAAAACGAAACTAAACGAATTTTTTGGCAGTGCACATGTCTATTATTTACATTTTGTAACAATATTCTGTTACTTTCTTATCATTTGAGATACAAGTGCAGAGAAGCCAGAGAGCGGTAAATGACAGATAGATCTCCCGCTTGTTGTGTTTAGTTTCCCAAAGAATTTCGGATCTATCCGAATTTAATTCTCAAACATTCGGATTCGTTAGTTCTGTCATTCTGAACTTTGGATGCATCCAAATGTCCGAATTTACAGAAATTCTTACAGCTTTCAATTTGGAACAAAACAAATTGCACATGTCTAGACCCGAGCAACTGAAGCAACCCCAGATCATAACACATATCGAATGGAAGGCTCTGACCTATTTGCTTAGCTACATCCAGGTGGTGACTTTTGTTTTGACCAGGCAGTGTATATGTGTCCATAGCCCACATGAAAGATGAAGCCACACAAATTAGACTCAACATTCTTGTTTGCACTTCAGTATAAAAAAAAAGTGGTTAAAAGAAAATCATATTTCTGGATACCTGAGAGAACTTTGTACTCCACTGTATTTCACTCTCATTAAGTTGGAGTCTCAACCCTCTCTCGGAATTGTAAAAATATCCAACTGTAATCATTGATAAGGATTTATTAGGTATCAATACGATGTTCAATAGATCAAACCTGGGTGAGACTTTTCCATCATTAAACTGTATCTCCTCTCCTCCTGTAGTTGTAATGTGCGCTCTCCTCAGATACCTGTTCATCTGAAAATAAGAATGGGTACAAATTCATCTCTTCCCCTCTCCTCTGACCATTAGTATTGGTGGTCTACACCATTTGGTGAGCTTATTCATTTCAGAGAGAGCACTTTGGTGATGATTATCACTGGACCTGAGGCTTGCAGCACTTTGGATGAATTTGGATGAATTTATTGCACTATTTTGCTATATTATTAGCACTTTGTTGATTCATGAATGTTATTATTGTTTTCAGATATTTATTTCAGCTCTAGTTTATTTCTATAGGAGTGCAGTGCATTTTATGATTAGAGATGGGCTCGATGTTCAAGCGTAGTATCTCTTTTTAATCGTTTTCGGAGGGGAACGGCACCGTCCTGTCGGGGGGATGGTTGCTTAGTACTCTCTGAAGTGAAGGTGGGTGCTGAGTAGTGTTGGGCTCAATGTTCTAGCCGAAGGTGAGTTCGACTCGAACATCGGCAGTTCGCCCTCCGAGCATCCCGCACAAGGCACGGTGCCTTGTGAGCACTGATTGGGTAAAGCCTTGCCCCTGACCAGGTCAGGGGCAAGACTTTACCCAATCAGGGCCCAGTACTCTTTAAGAGCCATGATTGAGCCATGATTAAGTCACCTGTTACAACTGTCACTGCTAGCTCTGCCCAACTGTTTATATGTTGCCAACATCTGTCAAAATGCCATTCTGCGTCCTGTTATGTTAAAATCACTGCGTCCTTAAACCTGGTATTTAAAAAAAAAAAATGTTTTCATTGATTCATGTCCCCCAGGGAAAGTGCAGTGTACAGATGACTTGGTGTGAAATAGGAAATATATAGTGCAGTGAAGGGAATGGAGCGGTGTGGAATACGACATGTGCAGCCCTAAAGAGAAGATAAAATGTACTTTCAAAGCTTTACTGCAAACACATTTTAGATTAGACCTGGCCAAGCACAATGGGGTCAGGAGGGGCAGCTGCCCAGCCAATGCTTCAAGCTCACTCCCGGGATGGACTACAATCTCACATTTAGTTTAATAAATTAGAATGTGATTATAGTCCATCCCGGGAGTGAGCTTGGAGCGGTGACTACATTACAACACACACAGGGACCATAGGGAACAAACGTAGCCCCCCTCCAGAAGGAAGGACAGTGTCAGCACCAATTCAGAGATGATTTGAGGATCTACAGCCGAGTGATACACAAATAAGATACATTTTTGTTCATAGTGAAGGTACTTGAATGTATTTTTAAGGTTCCTGTATGACAAACATACTTTACATATGTTTGTTTAGGATTGTGAAATTCTTTGTATCTTGCACCCTTCTATAAACCTGCAAGATATAACTCGTGAGTTTAGTGTCAACCGCTCAGGGCAGGAATAAGACTGGCACTGCTAGAGAAAAGAAAGGGCACGTGACATCATATGACTGGTCAGAGTAGTGTTGGAGGTGTATGTGTATATAAATAGACATACAGTAATATATATATATATTTATAAACCTCTAGTACTGCTTTAGGAAATAATCCATACATAATAAAAACCGTACTGAACTGTCTCATCTAGACTGCTCTTGCTGTACCTGTTTCTGTGCTGGATGAAGGAGGAGAGGAGATTAGGAGAAGTAAATGATTTAAAAAGACAGTGTACATTGTAGGTAATAAAAACACTATAGAGTGATGATCAAGGGAGTATCTAAATACTTTGGGGGATCTGGAAGGTTTTTGTTTCCCACATGGAATAGAATGGACCATGCGTTGTAAAGGTTTGTTGCCTCCTTCTTTGCCTTGCTCTATGGATCAACTACAGATTTAGGGTTCAGAGAATGCAATATTTTGTTTTTTGGTTAAACTTGATGGCTGAGCCTTTTTTCAACCTAACTATGTCACTTCACAGGAGGTTCTTGGACCTAAAATTTATGAGTAAAAGGTTATTGTAATTTGACATCCTGTCCTTTTTTTGGCCAAACATTTCTCTTATACCTGGCATAGCTGCAAATTTTGGATTCTAGTCTGGTTGCCCTCCTCCTTCCTGTGTAAATATACATCATGTAGGGCGTATGCCAGCGTATAAACTGCAGAGTACAAGCTGAAAGTGTAGCGAAAATGTTCCACATCATAACTAGAGGGATCCACGGAACGGAAACTATAAGACTCGCTGCATGCTTCCTCATAAGACTCTTTCTCAATAGATTCAGGCACACAAAAGAATTCATCTCTCCAAGCATCGAGAATCATGGGGTTATCAGGATATTTCTCAGGGTTGATATCAAGAAGATAATCCTTCAGTCCCGGAATATTCCCTCTGTGTAAATGGACCAGCAGAGAACCAGTAAGAGCAATCACATACTGCTGGTTATTATATATCTGGAAAGCTCCAAACAATACAAAGATCTTCTTTGAGGCTGAAATATCGCTGATGACATAGATTAGATCGCCAGCTTTTGCATTACCATACAGTATTACAATGCTGCAGGTTGATATTGAAAGGCTACGATAAGCTTTTCCAGTTCTCGCAATATAATAATTAGCTACAGTAACAACAAACTCAACACAAAACTTGTTTTGAATCAGAAGAGTTTTCAGCTCTGTATTGACCTTCTGACTGTCCTCATCATCTGAAGACACAATGCCCACCCAATTCCAGCCAAAATGCTTCAGTAAGAGGATGATGGCTTTAAATTGATCCTTCACATCAGGGACTGTGCTATAAAATGAGGGAAACTGGAACTTACTATCGAAGCTTGGATTCATTGCGCCATAGCTGATCTGTAATAACAAAACAAAAATCAAATATAATTCAAAGTCATCAAAGCAAATCTCTGGACAAAATTACTCCCTTTAGACTGGGCACAATCAGCTGGTTCTTGGTGACTGTCCACTCAGGAGCCATCATTGTCACCTGGTGGTGGAGAAAGTTCTCAGCATGTGTAAGCTCTGACTAGATTGACTTTAAGATAACAGATGGCTTCCTCTCTTCATTCCCAGTGACAGGGGAGAAAAAATAGATGACAATGTAGGTAGGTGCAGTATGGCCAATGGCCACTAGATGCCCCCATGGGGCCCTAGAGCTATATGTAGCTCTGACCTGGTGAGAGACTGATTCTAAAACATAGGCTGGTCCATGGGAAGGACAGGACCAGGCCTAGGACTATGTCCAGTTTTCCCTGGAGGGGGAAACTACCGAGCTAGGACTGACAAGGATGGGATTCCGGAGAATAGTGAGAAGCTGTAAGACTGACAATATTTGCCAGTGGGCCTCTCGCCGAAGTAAGTCGTGGACTCTGGGCTGCACCTGGGCTGTTCGGCACCCGGGGGTGGCTGAAATGTATGCATCATACCATGTTCATTCTTCTAAGTAAAATCAAGGAAAGACTATCTTTGTGGACTGGTTCTTCTCCCTCCAACCTCTGAGAAGGTGGGTACAGGAGTGTGATGTTGGACTGTATCGTGGCTGTAACCATCTGAGGAGGGTAGGTGTGCAATGGGGCTATGCCCGACATAGGGTGCCGTTCATGGTGGCCATTCTCCCTAAGAGGGAGAAAGCGCCGAATACCGCAGAGGCGGTGGAAGCCATGAGGCCCTGTGTGCACAGTACTACAAGTGTGGGAGTGTTTGCACGAGGCCCCTGACCGCGGGGTGCCTGGTGTCGTGTTGCATACACAGGGTTACACAGAGCCAACCCAAAGGGAACACACACGTAACACCCCAAGAGCGTACCCCGCCTACAAGTATGTAACATTAGGGTTGGGGCGAATTAAATTGAACCTGTTGCTTTGCCCTGCATTGGAATAGAACAGGTTGACTTTAATGTTTAACTAAAATAAATTGTATTGAAGCTTTAAGATTGTTTGGTTCCTTCTTCTCGACATATTTACAATTTGCTTTTTTTTCACGAAAATAAAATGGGTGTTGTTCACATTACCTGAGGATACTGATAGACCCCCGTCAGTGCTGCTGATGCCAATGATGAGGAAGTGGTTCTGTGACCAATATATCCAGCCACTTTGGTCTTTTTATGACAATCATAGTTTGAAATCGGATCCTCTGACCCGGATAATACATCCAGAACACTCTGTACAGCTGCATGTTCCCAATCACATGTATCATAAACCTGGAATCCCAACGTGATGTTCGGCAGCAGGTCTGTTCTGTTGTTAATTTCCTCTATGGCAAATATGAAGGCCAGAAGATGTCTCAGATACCGGTGAGGATTTCTGAAGAGAGACAATTAATGTTATTGTGTATACAACAAACATGTCTATCATAAACTCTGCTATAAGTATGTAAGCAAATAATGTTAATAACACAAAATTTAAAATGGAGGCAAAACATGTGCCACAAGCCAAGAGATCAACTTTTCCCATCTGCATCTTATCAAGAAATGATGTGAGCAAGGTAAAGAGTACAACAAAAGAATATCTGTTGCTGCAAACCAGTAAAGGAAAGTAAGCATTGAGTGGCTGCAGTGACTGTTTGGCCAAGGATATTTGGACTGGCTTCTTCACCGATAGTTAAATTAAAGAATCGAAGGAAAAAAGGAGGGGCGTGTGGCCAGCTTTAGTATCAGTCTCTTGCGGTCTCGGTACAACAGAGCTCCGACTCAGGGAAGAAATAACAGCACAACAGGTCTATAAGGTGTGCTTCAGTGCTCGTGTGCTAGCAAGGAACATGCTGAAAGGTAGAGGGTAGAAGGAAAGACAGAGGCGCTCATCATTCAATGTTGAGTCACAGGTTGGTAGAGGTACAAGACCTATAAGCAGAGGTGTATCCACCGCAAGGCAAACAAGGCCGACATTTTGCAGGGGGTCGGCGGTTGCGGCGAGCCGGGCCGCACAGAATCAGACATCCTTGGCTGCCTAATCAGGCACATTAGGCGGCCGATCCTTGGGTCTCGCGGCCGACTAATTTAGCTAAGAGAACGGCCGGGTGGAAGAAGAAGAGGAGGCGGGGTGGGGGAGGGGCCGAGGCGGGACTGGAGGCGGAGCTGTGCCCGGCTGAGTGAGATGCCACCCTGCTGCCCCAAGCGCGCTGACAGGGTCAGAGAGCATGAAGGCTGCGCCGGGAAGCACGGAGGCTTTGGGCTGTCAGAGTGGACAGCGAGCGGCACTTTTCTCTTCACAGCCGTCCTGTGCGGGTTTAGCAGGAGGCGGAACTTCTGACAAGTGACCAGGCTGAGGCTGCACCAACTAAGAGGACAGCAACAGGCAGGTAGCTGGGCCTGGGGAGGGCTTATTCTAAGTGTTCTTTTGTTTTTACTGCTAAGTCCACTGTTTTCCTGAGTCCAGTGCGTCACATATTCCTGTGTCCAGTGCGTCACGTATTCCTGAGTCCAGTGTGTCACATATTCCTGAGTCCAGGGCGTCACGTATTCCTGAGTCCAGTGCGTCACGTATTCCTGAGTCCAGTGCATCATGTATTCCTGAGTCCTGTGCATCATGTATTCCTGAGTCCTGTGCGTCATTTATTCCTGAGTCCAGTGCGTCATTTATTCCTGAGTCCAGTGCGTCACATATTCCTGAGTCCAGTGCGTCACATATTCTTGAGCCCAGTGCATCACGTATTCCTGAGTCCAGTGCATCACATATTCCTGAGTCCAGTGTGTCACGTATTCCTGAGTCCAGTGCGTCACGTATTCCTGAGTCCAGTGCGTCACGTATTCCTGAGTTGTTCGCGAGTCCTGTGCATCATGTATTCCTGAGTCCTGTGCGTCATTTATTCCTGAGTCCAGTGCGTCATTTATTCCTGAGTCCAGTGCGTCACATATTCCTGAGTCCAGTGCGTCACATATTCTTGAGCCCAGTGCATCACGTATTCCTGAGTCCAGTGCATCACATATTCCTGAGTCCAGTGTGTCACGTATTCCTGAGTCCAGTGCGTCACGTATTCCTGAGTCCAGTGCGTCACGTATTCCTGAGTCCAGTGCGTTACGTATTCCAGAGTCCAGTGTGTCACATATTCCTGAGCCCAGTGCGTCACTAACTCCAGAGTCCAATTCATATACTGTTCTGCATTGCTGTATAATGTATTGCTGGGATGTATAGTCCCCCTACAGCCGAAGCCATTCTACATTAGAGTCTAAGCTCCTCTGTACAGAGACTGATGTGACCAGCTCAGTGTTCCCTGTACAGCACTGTGGTATATGTCAGAGCTATATAAATGTATAATAATAGTGTGTGACTGTGGGGGGCACATTACAGTGTAAGCTCCTCTGGTGCAGAGACCTCTGGGAGGGTTGGGGAACCAGTGAGATCTGCCCCCGCCCCCCGCCTCGGGAAGGGGAGGGGGCAAGATAAGATAAAATCTTGCACCAGGGCCCTTTGTTCCTTAGATCTGCCACTGTTCAGGGCTGCCCATGCTCCAGCGACGGGTGGAGGTATGACCCGGAGGCTGGCCGGATGGACTTTAGGTAAGTGGAGAAGCACATGTGTGCAGGGAAAGGGACCCTGCACAGCCCACCATAGATCCTGATCAGCCATCCTGAGAGTCCCAGGTGGGCTCTGCATGGTCTATACTGTGCTCTGCAGGGTCTGTGGTGGGCTCTACAAGGTCTCAGGTGGGCTATGTGGGGGTCACAAGAGATCCTTTTACAGCCCATCTGTGACCACGGCTTCCCTGCTACGCTACTAACGCAACCTGTAAGAAGATGGATACAGTGTGCACGTTGTAGCCAGCAGAATGTCTTATACAGGAAGGGGAGGAGCAAATTTAGATTGGGGGTGGCAACTGGGTGTAGTCTTGCCAAGGGCAGCACAAAACCTAAATACACCACTGCCTATAAGTCTTACTTAACTGCAACAGAGACAAATCAGGTCTCCTGGCCTTCCAGACAGAGCTATATAGAAAAGCTGGATAAATCACATGACAGGATGGACAAAAATACAAATTATCTCATGTAACTCATCTGAGTATTTAGCCATTTGATTGGTGTTCAGCTTCAGTTACATCAGGACAAGGTCGCTTCAATAACTTGTTTGGTTCCCATCTTTTACAACTGAGGACGGTACATGGATGTGTCGTGTGGGAGGAGCTGGGACTTTCCATAAAACCAAATTACTTACTGTATACATGAGCCCAATACTTGATTTGTTGAGCAAAATGAAGGTAATATATTACGGCTTCCAGACGATGATATTCCTAAGATTCCTCCAATGATCACATCACCTTCTCTAGTATGGTAATCGGGTCTGTCATAGATCATCTCCAAATGACATGCCGGTGTCCTCACACCTTCTGCTTCATCATCTTTCATAGCCGGCAGAACACACATAAGCAAAAGACAGTTTGATATTTTCTCGTACATTTTGATCTGTAAATCAGGAGAAAAATAGAGAAACCTAAAAACTCAAGGGAAATAGTTTCCAACTTTTGCATCAATATATTTCAAATGTATGTCCATAATCTGCGCTCTATGTGTAAAAGTTTTTAAGACCTTATTTTTGGCCGTAATTTGTGAATATATTTCATTTAACCCTTTAGTGAACGGGTAGTTGGACAAGTACCCCTTACTCATTCACAAGGGGGGGGGGGGGGGGCGCCTCGGGCGGCCCCTTTT
>NW_017308770.1:0-52054 GCF_000935625.1 Nanorana parkeri | reverse complement strand
ACAAGTACCCCTTACTCATTCACAAGGGGGGGCTGCATCTGGGTGCCCCTTTATTAAAGGCTACCCTGATGTGAATAAGCCCCCTACCCGCACCCCCACAACCAACGCCACAGGGCTTGTGTGGAAGAGGCCCTTGTCCCCATCGGCACGGGGAAAAGGTGCTGAGGGCATGTTGCCTGGTATCGCAGGGAGGGGGGGCACGCTCGATCAGCCCGCCCCTTTCCTGCCCTGCCAGGCTTGTGCTCGGATCAAGGGTCTAAATGGGAATTTTTGCGAGGACCCCATGTTTTTTCCACCATTTTTCGGGGTGGGGTTCCTCCTTTAAAATTACTACCATACCTTAAGGGTCTGGTATGACTTTTGAGGGGAACCCCACGTTTTTTTTTTGCTTTTTTTTTTTAAATCTGGTCGCTCCTAACATTCCTACCCGGCATTAAGGGTTTGGTATTGTTTAGGAGGGGGAGCCGCACGCTCTTTTTTTTCTTTTTATATGTCATTATTTTTCTTTACAAATGTCAGTTTGGCTGCAGCAGGTTCTATACATTGTACAGATCCGCCACTTTACAGGCAGGATAAATGGACCCCACAGGCAAGATATTTAATGGAATTTTTCAGTTTTATTGTTTCCCTTTAAGTGATGTTAAAAACACTGCTCATTTAAAAACGATATTTCATAAAAGTATTTTTTTCATTGATTCCTGTCCCCCAGGGCAGTACCCGGATGCCCATACATGTCCCCCAGGGCAGTACCCGGATCCCCATACATGTCCCCCAGGGCAGTACCCGGATCCCCATACATGTCCCCCAGGGCAGTACCCGGATCCCCATACATGTCACCCAGGGCAGTACCCGGATCCCCATACATGTCCCCCAGGGAAGTACCCGGACCCCCATACAGCTTTTATGGCCAATAACTTGCAAATAAGGCTTTAAAAAGGGGTCAATTGATTTTCAAAGTTCTACCCCCCCATAGACTTGCACCGAGTTCGAAGTCAAACTTTTCCCATGTTCTAAAGTTTGAATTCGAACCGAACACAGGGGGGTGTTCAGCTCATCACTAATCATAAGCTGTTATGGTGCGCCCACCTGTATCCTAGCAACCAATGATGCTGTGCAGCTCACCACTGGTCAGCCAATGGTGGTGTGCAGGCCACACAGCGTCACTGGATGCGAGGACACAGATAGAGGTTTGGCGGGTTTAGCTGGTCAAATCTCCCTTTTGGCAAACTGCAAACTAACTCATGGTTGACCCAAATTCAGAGTTACAAACAAACTGATTTTCCACCATGACAGAAACTCATTCTCAGCTGATGGTTATTAATAGGAGATGTTATCAGTATGAGGACGGTGGGGGATGGTGAAATGACTGAGATGTACAAAAAACATATGACTGCAGCAACGATTTCATGGAACATTACTGAATGTTGAATGGTAATGACTTGTATTGTTGTAATGCCGCACTTTCTTTTATGTACTGTGCAAAATTGTTTGTTCATGGTGAACTTAACCTAATCTATCTATCTATCTATCTATCTATCTATCTATCTATCTATCTATCTATCTATCTATCTATCTATCGGCAATATATTGCCAGGTCATGATGTCTGATGAAGAAGACTAACATCCAACATCTTGTCCTGCACTGTCACCCACAGTTAGTATAGAAGGGTACGCTGTCAGGAGTGCTAGTTGCATAAATTTGCAGATCTGCATGGAAGCCACAATCCCTCATTAAGGCCCCTCTGTATTGTGTGGTCCCTAACTCTAATCTAACAGAGCTCCCATCATATGAAAATCTGTCAATTTATCTAGAATATTCATGAGGTCAGGTACTGATGTTGGATGAGAAGACCCGGCTCACTATGGGCATTCCAATTCATCCCAAAGGTGTCCATTAGAGATGAGGTCAGGGCTCTGTGCAGGACACTCAGGTTCCTCTACACCAAACTGGTCACACCATGTCTTTATGGACCTGGCTTAGTACACGGGGGACAGTGATGGTGGAACAGAAAAGGGTCTTCACCAAACTGATACCACAAGGTTGTAAGTGCACAGTTATCTAAAACGTCTTTGTATGCTGTAATATTAACAATACTAATTACTGAAAACAATCACATTGTTTGGAGGGGTATCCCTATCTATCTATCTATCTATCTATCTATCTATCTATCTATCTATCTATCTATCTATCTATCTATCTATCTATCTATCTATCTATTAATCTATCCTACAGATCCCATCCAGTGTGTGTGGTAGTACAAGTTCTATCATCCCTATTCCAGAGTCTATGACACTACAAGATCTTAAAGAAAATGATTCCAAATGTTTTTTAATCCCGCAGCTCTTCTCTATTAGATGATCGCAGAGTTACGTTACTTTGTATATCACGGCATGGTTTTGGGTAATTAGCTCTGATTTAGGTCAAGCCTCTGAATATTTTCCATGGATGGATGGGGCAGTTGATGGGTAATATGAGCAAGGTGAGGAGGAGGAGGGACTTTTAGGTGAATCTGTTTTTCCTGCCAGGACAATCTACAGATTCACTTTAACTCGACGTATAGAAACCCTGTGAAGAGTCTCACAAAATCACATACGAAGTACCTGTGAAGAGAGCAGTTTATACCGACCTGTCTGTTGGTCTGTTTGCTTAAACTTTGCTCTGGAGCTCCCGACACCGATCCTATTCAACTCCTCGATCTGGTCTGATATACATTCAGTGTTGTAATAAAAGGTGCAGGACCTGTATTTGGCTAATTGGCTATCAATGAAATCTGTCAGTAAGATAATATGGGGGCTGAAATGCTGACTTGTCTCTAAAGATACATACTGCAGGGCTGTCATCTTCATCCTTCACTACATAGTAAGTCACTGACCTGGAACATGTATGCAGATCAGGAGCCCAGATTTACCCGGCTTTCCAGTCTTCATGCTTTGTGCTGGTTCAGTGACTTCAAAACTATTAATGTCACACAGCCAGGCAAATAGCATGCTCAGATGTAGCTCAGCAATGACATCCATTTCTCTCTCTGTACATGTTTCTTTTAAAGCACTACAAATACCAGCCATGATCAGAACTGACAAACATCCCTATAACTCTCTGAGCCTCCATGGCGGCAATGTCACAGAACAGTCCGCTCTCTTCCTAATCTCCGACTGTCAGTGACAATGACAACTTCAGCCAAACTAATCCAACATATTCAGCACCTTGTCTGTGAGCAGCCCTCCCTTCCTGTATTACAGTCCACAGCACAGGCAGACAGGGAAATGAAGTCTCTAAGTGTGTGACAGGTCCTCTTTATTCTATGATACATTGTATAACATTCATTCTCAGCCTCGTGTATTCACATCTACTATTCTCAGATGTCATCTCTCTGTGTCCTGCCCCCCCCTGTGTTATCTCAGAGCTGAAGGAGACTCCGTGTGTAATATGTCAGATGAAGGTGACTCCGTGTGTAACATGTCAGATGAAGGTGATTACATGTCCCCCAGGGCAGTACCCGGATCCCCATACATGTCCCCCAGGGCAGTACCCGGATCCCCATACATGTCCCCCAGGGCAGTACCCGGATCCCCATACATGTCCCCCAGGGCAGTACCCGGATCCCCATACATGTCCCCCAGGGCAGTACCCGGATCCCCATACATGTCCCCCAGGGCAGTACCCGGATCCCCATACATGTCACCCAGGGCAGTACCCGGATCCCCATACATGTCCCCCAGGGAAGTACCCGGACCCCCATACAGCTTTTATGGCCAATAACTTGCAAATAAGGCTTTAAAAAGGGGTCAATTGATTTTCAAAGTTCTACCCCCCCATAGACTTGCACCGAGTTCGAAGTCAAACTTTTCCCATGTTCTAAAGTTTGAATTCGAACCGAACACAGGGGGGTGTTCAGCTCATCACTAATCATAAGCTGTTATGGTGCGCCCACCTGTATCCTAGCAACCAATGATGCTGTGCAGCTCACCACTGGTCAGCCAATGGTGGTGTGCAGGCCACACAGCGTCACTGGATGCGAGGACACAGATAGAGGTTTGGCGGGTTTAGCTGGTCAAATCTCCCTTTTGGCAAACTGCAAACTAACTCATGGTTGACCCAAATTCAGAGTTACAAACAAACTGATTTTCCACCATGACAGAAACTCATTCTCAGCTGATGGTTATTAATAAGAGATGTTATCAGTATGAGGACGGTGGGGGATGGTGAAATGACTGAGATGTACAAAAAACATATGACTGCAGCAACGATTTCATGGAACATTACTGAATGTTGAATGGTAATGACTTGTATTGTTGTAATGCCGCACTTTCTTTTATGTACTGTGCAAAATTGTTTGTTCATGGTGAACTTAACCTAATCTATCTATCTATCTATCTATCTATCTATCTATCTATCTATCTATCTATCTATCTATCTATCTATCGGCAATATATTGCCAGGTCATGATGTCTGATGAAGAAGACTAACATCCAACATCTTGTCCTGCACTGTCACCCACAGTTAGTATAGAAGGGTACGCTGTCAGGAGTGCTAGTTGCATAAATTTGCAGATCTGCATGGAAGCCACAATCCCTCATTAAGGCCCCTCTGTATTGTGTGGTCCCTAACTCTAATCTAACAGAGCTCCCATCATATGAAAATCTGTCAATTTATCTAGAATATTCATGAGGTCAGGTACTGATGTTGGATGAGAAGACCCGGCTCACTATGGGCATTCCAATTCATCCCAAAGGTGTCCATTAGAGATGAGGTCAGGGCTCTGTGCAGGACACTCAGGTTCCTCTACACCAAACTGGTCACACCATGTCTTTATGGACCTGGCTTAGTACACGGGGGACAGTGATGGTGGAACAGAAAAGGGTCTTCACCAAACTGATACCACAAGGTTGTAAGTGCACAGTTATCTAAAACGTCTTTGTATGCTGTAATATTAACAATACTAATTACTGAAAACAATCACATTGTTTGGAGGGGTATCCCTATCTATCTATCTATCTATCTATCTATCTATCTATCTATCTATCTATCTATCTATCTATCTATCTATCTATCTATCTATCTATTAATCTATCCTACAGATCCCATCCAGTGTGTGTGGTAGTACAAGTTCTATCATCCCTATTCCAGAGTCTATGACACTACAAGATCTTAAAGAAAATGATTCCAAATGTTTTTTAATCCCGCAGCTCTTCTCTATTAGATGATCGCAGAGTTACGTTACTTTGTATATCACGGCATGGTTTTGGGTAATTAGCTCTGATTTAGGTCAAGCCTCTGAATATTTTCCATGGATGGATGGGGCAGTTGATGGGTAATATGAGCAAGGTGAGGAGGAGGAGGGACTTTTAGGTGAATCTGTTTTTCCTGCCAGGACAATCTACAGATTCACTTTAACTCGACGTATAGAAACCCTGTGAAGAGTCTTACAAAATCACATACGAAGTACCTGTGAAGAGAGCAGTTTATACCGACCTGTCTGTTGGTCTGTTTGCTTAAACTTTGCTCTGGAGCTCCCGACACCGATCCTATTCAACTCCTCGATCTGGTCTGATATACATTCAGTGTTGTAATAAAAGGTGCAGGACCTGTATTTGGCTAATTGGCTATCAATGAAATCTGTCAGTAAGATAATATGGGGGCTGAAATGCTGACTTGTCTCTAAAGATACATACTGCAGGGCTGTCATCTTCATCCTTCACTACATAGTAAGTCACTGACCTGGAACATGTATGCAGATCAGGAGCCCAGATTTACCCGGCTTTCCAGTCTTCATGCTTTGTGCTGGTTCAGTGACTTCAAAACTATTAATGTCACACAGCCAGGCAAATAGCATGCTCAGATGTAGCTCAGCAATGACATCCATTTCTCTCTCTGTACATGTTTCTTTTAAAGCACTACAAATACCAGCCATGATCAGAACTGACAAACATCCCTATAACTCTCTGAGCCTCCATGGCGGCAATGTCACAGAACAGTCCGCTCTCTTCCTAATCTCCGACTGTCAGTGACAATGACAACTTCAGCCAAACTAATCCAACATATTCAGCACCTTGTCTGTGAGCAGCTTTGGGGGAGCTATGTGACGACATGGTGATCAGTTTATAAGTTAAATGTGTATTGGGGTTGAGTTATGTTTGAGTGCGTTATGCTGTGTGACCTGGTTAGGGAAAGACTATCAGCCCCATCCCTCGTTATCTCCCATTGTTTTCTGAGGGAGCTCAGAACAATGACATTCTGGCCAGGCTCCGGCTATGGCTGTCTGGAGCTCGTTAGCAGGTGGACACCTGTGGTGTTGAGCAGACCGATGGTCTGGGAGGGGGAGGGGGGATGTGATGGGATTATATTCTGATTTCATCACTTGCTGTATATAAGTTTGTGCAGTTGTTCAATAAATCAGAGTTTGTTTACCCGACACTGAGCCTTGGCTAGTGACTGGGGAAACTGGGAGCTACAGATCAGCGGGTTCCAATATCTCCTCAGCAAGGAAGAAGACAGCGGCGGACATACTCATCCTGAGTACGGGGGTCCGTCACAGAGACGACATGAAGTGATGAGCTGTGTGTGTATCTCTATCCTGCATCCCTCTCCCCTCCTACACACAGAATGAAGATGAATCTACTCACAGGTCTCTCTCCAGCAGGGTGTCCGGGGATCTCCGGCAATGGATGACACAGGATATAATCTGCTCTCTTTATAAGGACAAGTTCTATGTACAGAGAGGTGAGGAGACCAAAAGAGGAATACGGGGCCGCAGATGTACGAGACACAATAATATCACAGAAATCATTTTAATAAATACTAAAATCTGAGATATTTATAAAGAGAAATGTTATTTAAGAATAACGACAAAAGGAATACAGAAAAGAAAGAAGATTAATTCTATAAAATCATGTAGAGATAAAAAGTAACCAAAGAAGTAATTTTATCTCCCAATATAAAGTGATGAGTGAGTTAAAGGGTCAGCCCTGGGTCAGAGAGTTAAATGTTCGTCATGGGGGAGTCTTCCTATGTGCAAGGACCCCAGTGTGTATATACTAGTCCCACATCTAGTTCAAATCCTTAATGAAACTTCTGGGTCTTTACCGCAAGATAAGCTATGTGTCATTATTGTTGCTTTTCCAAGCCCAGGATCACAGAGTTAAAGGGCCAGCCCAAGGTCAGTCATCATGGGGGAGTCCTCCTATGTGCAAGGACCCCAGTGTGTATATTAATTCAAATCTTCAATGAAGCTGCAACCTCTGGCTCTTTTCCGCAAGATATGCTACGTGTGATTATTTTGTAAAGTGTTATACTTTTAATCAAATACATTGCCTTCTGACATATATATTTGATACATTTCTACTTCTTTTAGACATGGAAAGATGTTATAAGTGTGCGGGGGATCAATGGCCCAATGAGAGGAGAGACACCTGTATACAAAGAACTGTTCGATGTCTGTCTTATGGAGATACATTGGGATTTTCTCTTATTTCTATAGCAGTTTTCTTTTCTGTTTTGGAACTATTAATATATTTGGGATATTTGTGAAACACAAAGACACTCCGCTTGTAAAAGCCAATAACCGGACCCTCAGCTTAATCATTCTCATCACTGATCCTGTCATTCCTCTGTCCCCTGCTGTTCATCGGACGTCCTACAGAGATGTCATGTCTCCTCCAACCAGCTATCTTTGGGGTGACCTTTTCTGTTGCTATTTCTTCTTTGGTCAAAACAGTTTTTGCTTTTAAAGTTACCAAACCTAACAGTATACATACAAAATGACTGTGGAAACATTTCTCATCATCCCATCTAATTATCTGCTCTACAGGACAGGCTTCGATCTGTGTCTTCTGGTTTGTCTTTTCCCCACCATTCCCAGAGTATAACACCCAAGTAGAGATGGGGAAGATGATATTACAGTGTAATGAGGGCTCTGTCACTGCTTTCTACATTGTGATTGCCTACATGGGATGTCTGGCTGTGTTCAGCTTTATTGTAGCATTTTTAGCCAGGAAACTTCCCGACACGTTCAATGAAGCTTAGTACATCACATTCAGCATGCTGGTCTTCTGCAGTGTTTGGATCTCCTTCATCCCAGCCCACATCAGCACCAAAGGGAAATACATGGTGGCTGTGGAGGTCTTCGCCATCTTGTCCTCCAGTGCCGGACTCCTGGGCTGCATCTTCCTTCCCAAATGTTACATCATTCTACTGAGACCAGAGCTCAATATGAAGATGACTGTAGCCCAAAGAGAAACGTTTAAGTAATGAATAAAACAGATGCTAAAAGATGGTAAAATGTTATAAATTGGGATAATAAATTAAATACAATCAATGTCTTCTCAATTTAGAACATTCTTTGATAACAATCCCAGGCAATATAATACAAAAAGATTGAGATGTGAAGGATTGTAGGGATAATAAAAATAGAAAGAAATAGCTAGCCACACCAGCAAGGCCGCATACCCTTATATAGGGTTGCCTTGTCAATCTGACCCTAAACAAGTCTATGAGGGTTTACTACACAGGTGCAGCTAGCAATGAGGAAGCTTCAGTTTAAAGATGTTAAAGCCCAATTCCAGCTTGTGCAACGACACACAAAAATTGGATCCACCAGCAGCTCTTATAAATAAATAAACCGCTCAACCTGCTATACTCCCCTCTATTCCAGAGATGTCTACAGGATTGAATGGTGCCCAGCATCATTCAACTCTCTTCTGTGGGCTCAGGGCATCAAGGCTTCACACTTTAGGGTGTGCCTACTTCCAGAAGAAGATGGTGAAGGAGGGCCTGTGACATTACTGGACTGGATCGAAGTACCTATAAAAACATTATGTACTGTATAAGGATTTTATTTTCACGGATGTGGGGGGTGCTATAATGGGACGGAGGGTTGAACAGGGTGGGGAACCTAAGCTCAGAGTTAGTCTGCAGGCTAAGAGCTGGAGCAGGCTGCTCCAAGCAGGGAAGGGTTATATGAATTCAGTTGGGAAACGTGGGAAACCTAAGTACACACTAGTCAACTATAATGAAATGAACTGAATTCCTGTAAAGTAGAGCTATAGTTCTCTTTTGGGCCATGGGAGGACATATACTGTGTCCTCCCGTCACCCAGAGCTCAGCATATAGCGGGCTTTGGCCCGCTATATGCTGAGAGTGCCACAGCCGGGACGGATCCCGACAATACTGTTAAGATCCACACAGCTGGCTGATTGGGTAGGGCAAATTTAGGCTGAGCTCTCCTCCCCACCGCCTTGCCCAGCCTCCTGTGACAGTGTGTCAGGAAGGAGAGCGGGTACAAGCAGTCAGTGATCAGTGATCGCTGAGTGTTTGTAGATAATTGAGGACAGAGTATGTTTACTGTATCCTCAATTAGGAATGAATAGGGGTGATCTGCATTTTCGGTTTCAGTTTCGGCCTGACATTTTTTTTCATTTCGGTTTAGTTTTGTTTTTGAAATTTTCATTTCTGTGCACCTCTACGTTCTATGTCTTTTGTCTCAACATTTGGCCCTGTTCTCACTGTCTTGTGTCTCCACATTTAGTCCTATGCTCTTTTAAAAATTATGGACCAGAGTTGCCTATTTGATGAAGACCCGAGGTTCAGAGCTAAGAAGCTGCCTGGTATACCCCACAAGGGTTGATGGACTTTGGTGTAGAATAGCTCCCCGGTTGAGTCCCTCAGGTACACTATGGGGGTTATTCACTAAGCTGTGGAAGGCAGCCGAGTAAATAACAGACCCGAAGTGAAGGGAGCCGAACTTTGGCTGAACCAAAGTGAAGAACATGTTCGCCTCAGCCGATCCAACATGTAGATCGGCAGAGGCGAGCGTTCGACAGTTCTTTCCCTGGTGTTCACCCCTATTCCCATGCGTTATTCGGCTCGGTTATTCTGTTTTATTAGCAAACAGAATATAAAAAACGTAAACAAAAGAAGACAAAAGAGAAAACAGTGTGGGGTCCCCCTTCAAAACCTTACCCTTTAGGTCTGGTATGATTATTAGAAGGGACCCCCAGTTTAAAATGTAGAAAAAAATGCGTGGGGTTCCCCCCATAAGCTTGCCGACCCAAACTCCTGCACCAGTCAGAATGAACAATTTGTCAGTTACAGCTGAATGTCAACAGATAGGCCGAGCTAGTGGTGACATCACCGCTAGCTCCACCCATTTGTTGTCATTCGGGCCAGGACTTTTTGAAAGTATTTTGACAGGTCCCAGCTGAATGAAAAACATGGACGGAGCCAGCGGTGATGTCACTGCTAGCCCCGCCTATCTGTTGACATTCAGCCGACACCTGTCAAATTGCTTTCAAAAGGTCCTGGCGAGTATGGGAGGAGTTGACAAGGGTGCTGGAAAGTAGACTTGTGTGCCGTCAAAAATTAGTTTCGTTCCGTTTCGGCACATTTTCGTGATTAAGTTAAAAAGCAAAAATACCTTTGTTAATATTGGAGTCGATGTGGTAGTTGTTTTTTTATCGAAATACGAATTCCGTTAACGGATTCCATATCCGAATTTCGTATTTCGGATAAAAAAAAACTACCATCAACTTCAATATAAATGTACTTTGCTTTTTAACTTCAATATAGCGAATGTTCGTAACGGAACGAAATTCCCTCAACAGAATTTCGTATTTCCTGCCTGTATTGTAATGCAACTCTCAGCAGCAGAAGAGAAAACCTCTGATTGGTCAACCAAACGAAATACGAATTCCGTTAACGGATTCCGGATCCGAATTTCGTATTTCGGATAAAAAAAAAACCTCATCAACTCCATTATTAACAAAGGTATTTTGCTTTTTAACTTCAATTCGTAACGGAACGAAATTCCGTCAACTGAATTTCGTATTTCCTGCCTGTGTATTGTAATGCAACCCTCAGCAGCAGCGGATTGCTATTTCGAATTAAAAAAAAAAATCTTGTCATGTTGTTCAACCTCATTTACAGGGGTAATATTAGTTCCTGTTTCAAAGAAATTCGGATCCGAAATTCGTTAACGGAATTTCGTATTTCGGATATAATTCGGAAACTGCAATTCGGATTTCGGATGCTTCCGAATTTACGAATTTCAGGAAAATTCGTACGAATTTCGATTCGTAACGAAACGAATCGCACATGTCTACTGGAAAGCAGGAGATCTTGGGATGAGCGGAGGGGGCGGTTAGGGTGATATTTTGAGACAAGGTCTGAGATATATCCGGGGGCGGAGTTGTGGATGGCTTTGTAAGTGACTGTTAATATTTTGAATTTTATCCTCTGGGCGAGTGGAAGCCAGTGCAGGGATTGGCAGAGGGGGGTTGCAGACACTGAGCGGTTAGTTAGGTGGATGAGTCTAGCAGCTGCATTCATGATAGACTGAAGGGGGGAGGAGCCTGTGTAGTAGAAGACCAATGAGGAGGGAGTTGCAATAGTCAAGACGAGATATAACAAGTCAGTGGATGAGTAGTTTTGCGGTGTCATTGGTGAGGAAGGGGCGTATTTTGGAGATGTTACGAAGGTGAAGGCGGCAGGATTTGGATAGTGATTGGATGTGAGGAAGAAAGGTGAGGTCTGAGTCAAGGAGGACACCTAGCACCCTGGCATGAGGGGAGGGGGGGATAGTTGTGTTATCAATAGACATGTGCGATTCGTTTCGTTCCGAATCGAAATTCGGACAAATTTTTGGAAATTCGGACATTCGGATGTATCCGAATTTTCGGATGTATCCGAAATTCGGTAGCGGTAGTCCGAACGTTCGTTTCGTTTTCGTTTCTTATTCGTTTCTTATTCGTTTCGTTCGTTGGAGCAAAGTGACATTAGAGAAGGAGAAAAAAAATTTCCCCCCCTCAAATGTCACGAACGAACGAAACGAATAAGAAACGAATAAGAACAGAAAACGAAATGAACGTTCGACCTACCGCTACCGAATTCCGAATCCGAATTGACTTTCACACCCGCATCCCGAGAAACGACATAACACAAATCCGAATTTAAAACGAAACGAAACTAAACAAATTTTTTGGCAGTGCACATGTCTAGTTATCAATCTCAACTGAAATGTTGGGGGAAGGTGCACTGGCAGGAGGAAATATCAAGAGCTAATTTTTTGAAACGTTGAGTTTTAAGAAGTGTTGTGACATCCAGACTGATATGTCAGTTAGTAGATTAGTGACACGCAAGGACACGGAGGGGGAGAGTTGTGGAGTGGAAAGATAGATTTGAGTGTCATCCGCATAGAGATGGTATTGGAAGCCATGTGAGGTTATTAACTGACCAAGGGAGGAGGTGTAGATGGAGAAGAAGATAATAATAATAAAATATAATAATAATAGCATGTAAATGTGGAAATCGTGGTTGTTTTTTGCTGTATAAATAATTAGTGGAAACAATAACTTTGCATTGACTAGCAGTGGCACAAAATATATTTTTGTTGGTGTTCATTGGCAAGAATAAATTTGCATTGACAATCGGTGGTAAGAACACTTTTGCATTGGTGCTTAATGAATATGTGTACACTGGTATTTAGTGGCAATACATTCCCCTCCCATCCAATGTTACTTACTCCAGACCAGAGATACTCCACTCGTCCCCTGTTGCTGTCCCTCACTAGTGACTTCAAGAGTTGGAATTCTAAAGGAATTGTCCTGCGGATATCCATGATTTCTGATTACCAGTGATGTCACTGTTCAGAACCTCTCTATGGCTGGACAGAGGAAGAAGGGTCCAGGGAGGCAACCCTCATTCAATGAATGTAGGAGCATGTATGAGTTGCCATTGCCAATCAATGGCCATCAGGACAGCAAGACTGGATATTCTGCAGACCGAATCCACCCACTGAAGGCACTAAATGGCATTAAAACCCTTAATTTATACATCCACTTTCCTTCTGTTTAACGGTTACCTGTAAATACATATATGGGTAGGATGTGGTCAAAGTATGTGGACATCTTTACCAAATGATTTTCAGATGTTTCCATTGAAGGGTATTGTTAATGCTACAGTATACAAAGGAGTATAGACCATAGCAAGCTGTCAATCTTGCAGCAATAGTATGTGAAGACCCTTTTCTGTTTCTGTTTTCTGTTCCCGCTGTGCACAAAGCCCAATGCATAAAGACATGATTTCACTTGTTCTGCATGAAGAAATGTAAATGTCCTGCACAGAGCCCTGACCTCAACCCTACTAAACACCTTTGACATGAACTGGAACACCAATTGTGAGCCAGGTCTTCTCCTCCAACATCAGAACCTGACCTCACAAATGCTCTTTTTGCTGAATAGGCACAAATTCCCCCAGACACACTCTAAAGTCTGGAGGAATGCCTTCCCAATCGAGTACAGACTATAATGACGCTAAGCATTCAACCTTCAGTTTTTCATAAGAACATTATATACATTATAAGAACATGTTATATATATAATTTTAGTCCAGAAGAAGCCGTATGTTGTCAGATCAAACAGGAAGTTAGGAGCATGGAAGATTTGTGGCAGATCAACAGGTATGTATCTGTACTTGCAGGGATAAAACACAAGTAAATGTGCACACATTGCAGAGATGTTCTAAGTATGTTTTATTTTGCAAAGATATTCTAATAATAATAATAATAATAATAATAATAATAAAGTCAGCGTTATTTTCTTAATTCAAAGTTAATTGAATATCATAGTGTATGCTACCATGTTCTTGACCTTTAGTCCACAAAGAATCTTACGACATAATCACAGGTAACTGATAGAAGCACATTTTAATCTGATATATGATACATATGTTTTACAAATAAAGATATAACAAAGGGTTCCCCATGAAAAAGGATCATCAGAGCACTATGGGAACACACCACAAGCTGTTTTCTTTCCAACATGCTGTCACTGAATGAAACCCCATTGAAGCTAAAAGGAGAGAAGAGTCATTGATCATATATTTATCCTGAGTGACTTTTATTGATTGTTGTTTTCTTTTGTTTGTATTTTTTATATCATTTCAGTTGTTGTTTTTGTATTTTTAAACAATACCCAACGGCTTTTACCAAACTTGAAGTACTCAAGAAAAGCTATTTATTTTGCTACAATTTATATGTGTTACAGCATTACATTTAATGCCAAAAAGTATTTTTTATTTTTACTGAAGTGCTTTTCTTTGGGCTACAGTCACCTTCACATTCAGCTCCGGTCTCATCAGAATGATGTAACATTTGGGGATGAAGATGCAGCCCAGGAGTCCAGCACTGGAGGACAAGATGGCGAAGACCTCCACAGCCACCATGTATTTCCCTTTGGTGCTGAGGTAGGCTGGGATGAAGGAGATCCAAACACTGCAGAAGACCAGCATGCTGAATGTGATATACTGAGCTTCATTGAACGTGTCTGGAAGTTTCCTGGCTAAAAATGCTAAAATAAAGCTGAACACAGCCAGACATCCCATGTAGCCAATCACAATGTAGAAAGCAGTGACAGAGCCCTCGTTACACTGTAATATTATCTTCCCCACCTCCACTTGGGTGTCATACTCTGGGAATGGTGGGGAAACGACAAACCAGAAGACACAGATCACAAGCTGCCAAGAAGAGCAGATAATCAGGAGGAAAACAGAGAATTGTTTCATCATCCACTTGTTAATACTGTTAGGTCTGGTGACATTAAAAGCCAAAACAACAGTAATTGTTTTAGCCAGAACCGAAGAAACTGCAACAGAGAAAATTGTCCCAAAAACAGCTTGTCGGAGAAGACAGGAAATCTTTGTGGGACGTCCGATGAAGAGTAGAGGACAAAGAAAGGACAGGATCAGTGAGATGAGAAGGATGAAGCTGAGGGTCCGGTTATTGGCTTTTACTATTGGAGTGTCTTTGTGTTTCACAAATATCCCAAACATGATAATAGTTCCAAAACAGAATAATAGAGCCATAAACATAAGAGAAGTTCCCAATGTATCTCCATAAGACAGGAAATCAATTGTTCTTTGTATACAGGTGTCTCTTCTCTCATTGGGCCATTGATCCTCTGGACACTTGTAACACCTTTCCATGTCTGAAAGACAAGAAAAAGTTCTCATGATTTGAGCACAGTTTCAGGAGGTGTACATTTATCTGATATCGCTATCATTTCAAAGACACAATGAGGGATTAGAGAAGAACAAGTCATAACTTGAAGTCTGATATTGTGTTATATATAGCTTGCATAGAGCTAGGGTCAGTAAATGATTTATTGCCTCATGTGATCGACAGAGATGTAGATGAATGAGACGATAGGACAATAGGATTTTTTTCCGTCTCATTCACGCTTTGATGTTTTGGGAACTCCCCAGCTTGTCTGTATATTATAAGTAAGGATACGCTTCTTTATTTTATATCAGACAAGTTTCAACCTTTTTGTTGTGGAATGACCAGAAAAGGTTGAGGTTGTGTCATGTACTGGTGACACTTTGTGGATTTCATCATCCATCCGTATGTCCTCCCTCCCTTTTGTGGGAAATTTAGCATTAGACAAAACTACTATAGCAAAAATTTTTCGGAGCATGGAGGTTATTTTTATTGAACCAGTGCTAAATGCTTATGGACTATATATAGAGTTAGGTTGCACAACTTAAAGTATTAGGGACAGAGTTCGGAGAGTCAGGATAGTTTGCAGGGAGGTATCTAGCATTCAAAATACGATGAATTCTAGAAAAATGTCCAGCTCTGGTGGTTTTCGGTTTCTTCTTGTTCCAGTATGCCAGAATTTTCTTTTAAGAGCATTGTCCCTATTCATCAGCTGAGCATCAACACCTAGGACCGGTAGGCAGTGAATCTCAAAAGTAGGGTTTTGTGAACTTTTAAATAAAACCCAGTAAATTTGCATGCACTTGTAGCTTACTGTTGTTACTTAAAGTGACACTAAACTTAGGAATCAAACCTTAAAAATATATTCAAGTGCCTTAACGATTAACAAAAATGTATCATATTTGTGTATCACTCGGCTGTAGATCCTCAAATCATCTCTGAATTGGTGCTGACACTCTCCTTCCTTCTGGAGGGGGGCTACTATTGTTCCCCATGGTCCCTGTGTGTGTTGTAAAGTAGTCACCGCTCCAAGCTTGTTCCCCTGATGGCCTACAATCTCAAGTTTAGTTGAATCATTTGTATTGAGATTGTAGTCCATCATGGGAGTGAGCTTGGAGCGGTGACTACTTTACAGCACACACAGGGACCATGGGGAACAAAGGTAGCCCCCTCCAGAAGGAAGGACAGTTTCAGCACCAATTCAGAGATGATTTGAAGATCTACGGCCGAGTGATACATTGTGATATATCACTATCACAATGGATCCCACGCATGTCTTCAGTTAAATAATAACAAAAAGTAGTCTTTGTTTATTGTAGCTGTAGAAAAAGGTAAGTTAATGGCGCTTGATCCCACTTTTAGATTTCACCCCCACAGGTTCACGTGTAATTTAATGTAATAAGGTGCAATGGACAGGAGTCAGGCAGCTCATGTTTACTGAAGGTTCTAAGAAATAAACTGGAAAACCCAAAACTGTAGCACTACACCCAAAAGAGAAGTTTAAATGTTAGGTTCATTCAACTAAAACAGTCAAAATGTTTCATACATGAAGCCTTAGCCAACACATTTCAGGAGATAGGAGAGGTCCCTTCATCACAGCTTAGAAGGTTGATAAAGGTGGCACTTGGGCTCTCAGGAAAATGAAAGGGTATAATGGATATGATGATGTAAATAAGCATGCTGCCCAGCCGATGTCAAATCCAGCTGCTGATGTGTTAGCCTAGTTTTATCAGCGTAATAGATGTAATGCGACGATAAACTTAAAACAATAACGGAATGAAGAGAAGGAGATGACTAAAAGCCAAGCAACTGGTGACTAGTGATGACCAAATCAGGAGGAATAGCTGATTTGATGGGCATAGAAATTTCTATGTAGACCTCTCTCATTTAAGGAAAATAACACAAATGAAGAACCCAGGCCATCAGAATGATATCATTCTCTTCAAGATGGATATATTGTATATTCTGGCATTAACTCATGGGAACAAAAAATAAAGAAATTGCATATTTTCTCTGCTTTTAAAACCAGCTCATCTCCCTTTAACACGCAATCTTAATCCTAAAACTTAAAGGCTGATTTTGGACGGGTATTTTTGTTGTTTTTATTTAATAGTCCCCAAGCAGCATGAAAAAAGGTAAAAAAATAAAAATCTCTCACTGCAATGCCTCTTGTGTAGTGCTATCTGACCGCAGACTCACCTACTCCGTGTCGCCCAATCCAGCCAAAAGCATCAGATCATTAAAAGGTACCAACCGTTCTTATTGGTGATCTCATTCTCCGGGCAGGGTACACAGTGGTGACAGCACGGTTGTCCTCCTTTATGTTGAAGTTTTTGGTATCCGGGGAGGCAGCTTGCGGAGCACAGAGAACGTGGAGTCTGAAGACAAAATCCAGTTAATATAATATATTTTGATTAATATTTAAGATTTTCTTTTAATAATGATCACCAATGGAACCAAGATTGACTAAATGTATAAAGAACCTTTTGGAAAGCGTTAAACCTACAAGTGAAGAACGCATGTTTCTAGTATGCATTTATACTGTCAACCATTCTATTGCTTCTTTATAAACATTTTCTAATGCTCATTACTCTTTAAGTGTCCGTTATTCTCCTCCCTTTGATACACATGATTTAAAGTAATCTCCCAAAGATCAGCCAAACAAAACCAGAGTACGTAAAATCCAAAGTTTTATTGAAGTGGATCACCTGAACAAAGCATATGGTGATGTAGTAAATGACGTGAGCAATGATAGGTGTTGGGTAAAGAAGTTTAAAAAGGGAGAAACTGAAATTGTTGACAAGGCTTTGAATGGTGGCATTTGAGATCTCCTCGTCCAAAGAAATTAAAATCTGCCAGAACAGAGCAAAAAGTCACGTTGAACGTGTTCTCTGATAACCAAGCTATCATTGTCATGGACCTTTTGGACAGCAGGCACAACAGTCCAACCTACATTGGTACACTTTGAAAGCTGAAGTAAGTTATCAGGAAGAGAAAAAAAGAGTGCTCTGTGGATTTTATCCAAACTGGATTAGAGGTCTGAGTAACATGATGGTGCAAATACATTGAATGTGATGGGAACAATGTGGAAGGGTAACTCTAAGTAGAGGAGTTTATAGTCTGACTCTATGTATGTTCATTGTTTCCATCTCTGCGTAAGAAATATCCTATATCTCAACAGGCATTACACTTTGCTACCTCCTCGGTTATAGGTCCTTAGCCCACATAATAGATGATACAACACAAGTTAGGCTCAACATTCTTAATATTAAAAAAAGGCATTTAAAGGAAAATTTCTGGATACCTGAGAGAACTTTGGACTCCACTGAATTGCACTCTCATTAAGTTTGAGTTTCACTCCTTTCCCGTAATTGTAAAAATATCCAACAGTAATAATTGATAAGGATGTATTAGGTGTAAATACGATGTTTAACAGATCAAACCTGGGTGAGACTTTTCCATCATTAAACTGTATCTCCTCTCCTCCTTTAGTTGTAATGTGCGCTCTCCTCAGATACCTGTTCATCTGAAAATAGGAATCGATACAAATTCAGTTCTCACCTTCCTTCTCCTCCCCACTGCTCTCCTTTTCCTTTGCTTCTTTGCAATCTTTCTTTCCTTTTCCTTTCATTTTACTTTAATTCTAGAAAAGTCATTTAACAAAGAAAATTAAGGTAAATTTTCCTAACTGACCAATCTTTCCCTTTGCAGATTGTCATCTTTCACTACATCAGCTACCAATACACTAACACAATGGCTGCCCCGAGCACGCCCATTTTATAGTTAGGGGGTTGGCTTATCCAAAAGCCCCCTATTGACTGTTTTAAGCCTGCTAGATATTCAGTGGCATGCAGTGCATTATGGTTTTGAAAAAATTCTCCTGGGTGAATCTGCAAATAAATTTGCCAGAACCTCTAACCCATGGCAGTGGTGAACCCCAACTTCATTCTTAGTGCTGAGCACGTTTGATAACTAACAGGGCTATTCACAAACGGATAAAGAGTTTGGAGAAGGCTGGAGAAGTGAACAATCTAGGACAACATAGCTGAACTGGAAAGTGAGCTGAATTTTGGCCTAGTCTGTTCACTTCTCCGGCCTTCTCCATACCCATGACTCCAAAACATCCAAAAAAGGTTTTACTTTTCAAGTTAACCTGAGACGTGTGTCATAATGGTGTGGCCATTAAAACAAAACTCCACTAAGGGCTTGTTCACATCAAGTCCGGAGCAGATGCAGAGCAGAACATTTTCAGAATGCATCAAAAATGCATCCAATGTATTCTAATGGTATTTTGGGCTCTAGCTCACACCAGTTCTGGAATTGAAACGCATCTAAAATGCATTAACAACCTGTTCAAACGCATATGCATGCTTGTGCAGAAACGTGTGCAGATCTGCTCCGGACTTGGTGTGAGCAAGCCTCAATGGTGTTCCTTGTCAGTCATAATCATCATAATTTGTGTGTAATCTCATCGGGGGAGATTTTATGATAGGAAATAAACAATTCTGTGTCAACAGGTGGCATGGAGACCCAACGCTTCTACGCAAAGATGAAGCATAGAAAACTTTTTATTATCAAGCAGTTGAAATGTGTGAAGACTCCTGTTTATTACACATTTGCTGACTGCTATTTTGTTTATCTGTGTTCTAATTCAGATCTTAGTGCTTTGACTTTCCTGTGTTTAGTTGCCTTCTGTCACAATCCCATAATACTTACTTTCCTTGTCGCACTCCTTACCGAATATCCCTTGTAATGGTGGGGTGCTCGCAGTGACTGCGGATGGCGCTGCAAATATCAGCAATCATGTAGAGAAGTCACCAGCACACCAAAATAGGACAGCACAAATGTTCCTTTATTGAAGATTTCTTGTCATACATGCATGTAACACTGTATTAAGGGTTGAAGTAATTAAAACATCCGGGGATGCAGAACAACTATTTGCCATAACAGACAATACGTACAGGGCTAAATGCATGACAATATATGAACATTTTGCTATCCTAAAAGTATGTTGGTGAGCTGGTGACATCTCTACACAATCCCATAATAGTCACACTGGACTCGGAACTGTGTCTGTTATGTTGGGATATATATGGCAATGAAACCTGAACATATTACACCATTTTGTTTAAATCTCAGAAGTTATTATTGTGTTTTAGTGGTGTGATCACATAGGTTTGGTGGTAGATCCTTCTCCTCATTTTTGTTAGTACGTCATCCAGCATCTGAAGCTTCTGCACTCAAAAAGTACCGGTCTGCATCTAAAGTGCAATGGTTGCTTACTTGCAAAATTTAGACGGCCTGAGCTGTAACCAAAAGGCTGCACTTAATGTTCAGTATACTGTATGTAAAGCTGGACTGTCAGAGAGTGAAGACAACTTCGAGGAAATGCTGGTCAGAGACTGTGGAAAAGCTACAGGTTTGTTTGAAGAATAGAGAAATGATTTAGAAGACAGAGAGAGACTGGAGACGTGTTATATGAGGCTAGTAGAGATTATACAAGCCAATAGTTCCATTCGCTCTGCAGATTGCTGGAGATTAAAGACCACTCACAAGTACCAAATGGTCACATGTGTCCCTCAGGTTACAGGTTGAGTACCAGGGCTATAGTTGAACAGTTCCAATCCACCAATCCTGAAAACTACATATCTGGAATCACTAGGAAGTAGATGGACTCTTTAACAAGGGCAAAAATATGCATATTTAGGGGTTCAGCATTATTAAAAATAAAATGCCTTTTTCTGCAATATAAACCTCTAATCTAGAGCTGTCCCATGCAGTACTTTCTTTAAACAACTGGATATTACCAGTCTTCTGAGTTGAATTATGGCCGGCCTCAAATCAACCCATTTACTCTGAGCCCAGGCTGTCATGGACCTGCCCTATCATCATGCCATCTTAGATTCAGAATATCACTGCACTGAATGGTGCTCACACTCTAAGGGACTGATTTATCAATGTTCGCATGGCACTACCACCACTAGATGGCACTGAGGAGCATAGGATTACAAAGTTTTTAAAAATTCACATTCTGTCTTATGTTACCCGAGCATATTACTTGTACCTGCCATAGGTGGCAATTTTGGGTTCTAGTCTCAATGACCTTATTGTGTAAATATACATCATGTAGGGCGTATGCCAGGGCATAAACTGCAGAGAACACGCTGAAAGTGTAGCGAAAATTTTCCACATCATAACTAGAGGGATCCACAGAACGGAAACTATAAGACTCTCTGCATGCTTTATCATAAGACACTTTCTCAATAGATTCAGGCACACAAGAGAATTCATCTCTCCATACATCGAGAATCATGGGGTTATCAGGATATTTCTCAGGGTTGATATCAAGAAGATAATCCTTCAGTCCCGGAATGTTCCCTCTGTGTAAATCGACCAGCAGAGAACCATTAAGAACAGTAACATACTCTTGGTTATTATATATCTGGAAAGCTCCAAACAATACAAAGATCTTCCTTGAGGCTGAAATATCGCTCATGGCATGGATTAGATTGCCAGCCTTTGCATTACCATACAGTATTACAATGCTGCAGGTTGACATTGAAAGGCTGCGATAAGCTTTTTCAATTCTCTCAATATAATAATGGTCAGTTAGAGTGACAGCAAACTCAACACAAATCTTGTTTTGTATCAGAAGAGTTTTCAGCTCTGTATTGACCTTCTGACCGTCCTCATCATCTGAAGACACAATGCCCACCCAATTCCAGCCAAAATGCTTCAATAAGAGGATGATGGCTATAAATTGATCCTTCACATCAGGGACTGTGCTATAGAATGAGGGAAACTGGAACTTACTATCGAAGCTTGGATTCATTGCACCATAGCTGATCTGCAATAAAAAAAACTCAAATATAATTCAAAGTCATCAAAGCAACTCTCTGGGCAAAATGACTCCTCTTAGACTAGGCACAAACAGTTGCTGGTTCTTGGTGACTGACCACTCAGGAACCATCATTGTCACCTGGTGGTGGAGAGAGTTCTCACTGTGTGTAAACTCTGACTAGATTGACTTAAAGATTACACAGGGCTTCCTCTCTTCATTCCCAGGGACAGGGGAGAAAAAGGTAGATGAGTATGTAACATTAGGGTTGGGGGGGAATTAGATTGGACCTGTTGCTTTTCTCTGCATGGAAAGTATGGGTTCATGTTCATGTTTAACTAATATAAATGAAAAATCACAATGCAACCTTTTAGAATATTCAGTCCATTGTTCTAGACCTTTTTGTGATTTAAAATCACAAAATAAAATGTATGTTATTCACATTACCCAGAAGGGAAACTACCGCCGGTGCAGCCGGTGCCGCAGTCCCGGGGCCCAGGGCTGTGAGGGGCCCGCTGAGTGGTGGTGAGGGGGCGTCGGGCAGTTACAAGCAGGTTGTGTGGCAAACACAACATAGGCCGCTAATAGGGCAGCTCTGGGGCCTCGGGCGTGAGGACCCAGCGAGCAGCTGCCGCCTGACATTGCAGAGGGAGACCCACGGCAGGTTTGACTGCTCTGTAAATTTTTTTACTTTTCACATCTTCTACCCCCTCCCCGTGCTTCCTCCAGCTGTGTGAATTGACACCAGCCAGGAGGTCGTTATCAGACAGTTTAGGAGAGGTGACTTGCCATGTTAGAACATGGAATGGAACAAACCTGTACAAGAAAGTTTAAAGTACAACTGTGTTCTGTTCTGTGTTCTAATACATCCCATCACAAGCATATCACCCCCTGCTTCATCCACATCTGCCCCCCCCTGCACCATCCACATCTGCCCCTATGTCCTCCACATCTGCCTCCTGCTCTGTCCTCCACATCTGCCTCCTGCTCTGTCCTCCACATCTGCCTCCTGCTCTGTCCTCCACATCTGCCTCCTGCTCTGTCCTCCACATCTGCCTCCTGCTCTGTCCTCCACATCTGCCTCCTGCTCTGTCCTCCACATCTGCCTCCTGCTCTGTCCTCCACATCTGCCCTGCTCCATCCACATCTGCCCCCCTACTCCATCCTCCACATCTGCCCCATCCTCCATATGGGGGTCCAGTGAGATCCACTCCCGGGCCCCCATACCTCCCCCCAGAGTGAAAGGGGGGTGAGAAAAAATCTTGCACCAGGGCCCTTTGTTCCTTAGGTCCACCACTGACAGTACCTGAGGATATTGGTAGACCCCCGTCAGTGCCGCTGATGCCATAGATGAGGAAATGGTCCTGTGACCTATGAACCCAAACACTTTACTCTTCTGATGACAATCATAGTTTGGAATTGGATCATCTGACCCGGATAAGACATCCAGAACACTCTGTATAGCTTCATGTTCCCTGTTACACGTATCATAAACCTGGAATCCCAACGTGATGTTCGGCAGCAGGTCTGTTCTGTTGTTAATTTCCTCTATGGCAAATATGAAGACCAGAAGATGTCTCAGATACTTGTGAGGATATCTGAAGAGAGACAATGAATCTTGCTTTGTATGCAACAAAAATCTATAATACACTCTTCTATAAGTATTTAAGCAAACCTTATGATTCCTAAAACAAAATTGAAAATGGAGGCAAAACATGTGCCACCAGCCTAAGGATCAACTTTTTCCTAGCTGCATCTTATCAAAAATGATGTGAGCAAGATAAAGAGTACAATAAAATAATATTTGTTACACTGTACACTGACAGCTTGGCAACATTATACTTCGGCACAAAGCATGTTTGGATAAAGTGTGGATGCTTCCAGCTGAGTTACACAAATGTACCCCGAACTGTGTTTGACTGGAAGAGAAGAAGTATAGAAGAACAAGGGGCTGGTTTTAAAATGTCATCTTTTCCAAACCCATTTTTTTAATGGCGGGTGGAGGTGACACTGAACTGTCATTTCTTGGTGTCACTTCAATGGCAACCCCTCTTTCTTGATAATGATGGATGATCATGGTGTTTTGTTGAAATGGCAAGCAAGGCATAAGCGTAAAATTAAAGTTTTTTTGGCTGAAACCATAAAGCCTAAGAAATGACCAAGACTGCAGAAGATGTATATTTTCTGTCACTGTGACCAGAAAAGTTATACATGTGAAATAAGATGGTTTACTTTTCAGTTGGAATTTTGGAAAAAATAAATTAAATCTGAACTTTTCTACTATTAGTCCCAAGCAAAAGAAACTGAGGACTCATGTGTGTCTATGCCACACCAGCTAATCGCTAGGAGTTTCATGGCCAGTGGTGCATGCAATTGGATTGCCATGTGACAAGGGCAGTCTGCCCCTAGGCTTGGCCTCGGGGTGGCATGTACAATGTTGGAGAAGCTGACTAGGCCTCAAGCCTGGAGGAGGCCCCATGTGGACCCAGGTGGGGTCTAGAATTGTCTGGGGAAGAGAACCAGAGAAGACTTATGACCAGGAGCTGATATGGACCTCAGGAACAAGTCTGGTGTCTCTCCCATGGAAGATCTCATGCACATCCCTATTCAGCTGTTGCTCTATTGCCCAGTGTCAGACTGTTCTCCTAATGATTCTGCACTGTGGAAGCCTGAAGGGATTGGTGAGTCTGGAGTCTGTTCTATTTTTGCTATGAATTTCTGAAGCCCTACACCCTCTCTTCCAGGTATGGTGTTCAGCAAAAAAGGATTTAGAAAGGCAGTTAAACTGAATGGCGCCCAATTTATTGATCACAGGTCCCTTCACTGGCAGAGGCCCCTGAGAATGAAATGTCGGCCCTCCCTGCCCTTTTGGGGTCCACCTCATGCCTCTGGGGGTCAGGGGGTGATACACTAATATACTTTTGTAATTGAGGTCTGGTATATATGCCATATAATAGATATGGTGTGGGCTGAGTTGTGCCAATGAGCTAATGTGTCCTGAGGTGTGCCAGTGGCCACGCTTTTAGGTACGCCTAAAAGGGGGCAAAAATATACAGATAGATTAGCATACAACAGGTAATTTGAGTAACATAACGATGAATACAGAATGAGTCATATTACATGGCTAAGTCGATGAATACCAATGCACTTTATCGAAGTGTTAGGTAAGAAGTGAATAGCAAGAGGACCACTGATGTACTTGTTTTAACAAGGTCAGAAGAGCATGATAAGAAGCTGCAGTGGCGGATTTTATCCAACAAGCAATGTCCATAATTTAGAGGGACCGTAACCTATGTCTTCTACTCATAAGTGAGCATAACTGCTGAAATTCAGGGAGTAATTAATGTGCCAAGACCTTCACCAGGTATTAGCATAGTGGAGCTGGACCTCAACACTTATCGTTGGGTATAAGAACACCGTCTAAGGGATAATCTAATATGGACGGAGTTGTGCTGATGAGCTAACGTGGCCTGAGGTGAGTCCGTGGCCTCGTTCTTTACGTACACCTAAAATGGGGCAAAAATAAAACAGATAGATTAGAATTTAACAGAGTTAATTTGAGTAACATAGCAATACATCCAGAATAAGTCGCACTATGTAACTGAGCAGTTGAACACTAATGTCGTCTTTATCTGAGGGAGAGGTAGGACGTGAATAGCATGAAGAACGCCGATGTACTTGGTATTTTAATCAGGCCAAAAGAACATGATAAAGCTACAGAGGCTACATTTATCTGACAACCAAGGTCCATAATTGAGAGGGACTACCAACTAGGTCTTCCACCCATCAGTGAGCATAACTGCTGAAATCCAGGGAGTAATTAATGTGAACCGTGCCAGACATTAGTATGGCGGAGCTGTATCACAAGATTAAATGGCAAACTTCACAAAATCAGATCTTGCTTATATGCAGTTGAAATCGCTGAGACCAATCTTTGCCAACCTAAGTGCATGTAATATAAAAGTACAGCTGACAGTAACTAAATGTGGCTGCTATTGTGAATGCAGCTTCTCCAGCACAGAGTTGGTGCAATGTGGAGTTAGGAATATCTTATTATAGTATAACCATGACAGAAACACACACTTGACTAGAGCAAGACTAACTGGACGTTACAATTACACACATGCAACTTTAGTTGCACTGACAGAGGACTGAAAAGCAGTCACAAGACAGACGCAGACATTGATACATCAGCTACATCATGTGAGGACTGGCACAGGTTAAAGAAGACACCTCCCTATCTAAAACATACAGAAAACATACAGACTTAGACGTGGACACTTGATACGATAACATAAGAAAACTACTACAAGTGTTACTAAAATACTGCGGCTATAGACCTAGCGGTCATAAATTAAATTTAGTCCCAAGTGATGGGTCTCATGAAACTTGCTCGGGCAGACTGCACAAAACTTACAACTAGAGAAGACAAACAAACCTAGAAATGGGTATTGAGGAAAAGGGGCCCACAACCAACGAATAGGAACACAACATGAGGTATCGGGTGCCTGAGTAAGGGCACTTGACCTCGGACAAGGCCTTGGAACCCGAGAGAGATGTACCTGGGAGTGAGCCAGGGGAAGCCACAACATGAGGCCTCGGGTGCCTGAGCGAGGGCACTACAACTTGCCTAAGGCCTGGGTGCCTGGAAGCAAGACACGGGAAACACAACATGAGGCATCGGGTGTCTGAGTGAGGGCACTTGACCTCGGACAAGGCCTTGGAACCCGAGAGAGATGTACCTGGGAGTGAGCCAGGGGAAGCCACAACATGAGGCCTCGGGTGCCTGAGCGAGAGCACTACACCTTGCTCAAGGCCTGGGTACCTAGAAGCAAGACAGGGGAAACACAACATGAGGCATCGGGTGCCTGAGGGAGGGCACATGAGCTTGGACAAGGCCTTGGAACCTGAGAGAGATGTACCTGTGAGTGAGCCGGTGGAAGCCACAACATGAGGCCTCGGGTGCCTGAGCGAGGGCACTACACCTTGCCCAAGGCCTGGGTACCTGGAAGCAAGACAGGGGAAACACAACATGAGGCATCGGGTGCCTGAGTGAGGGCACTGGACCTCGGACAAGGCCTTGGAACCCGAGAGATGTACCTGTGAGTGAGCCAGTGGAAGCCACAACATGAGGCCTCGGGTGCCTGAGCGAGGGCACTACACCTTGCCCAAGGCCTGGGTACCTGGAAGCAAGACAGGGGAAACACAACATGAGGCATCAGGTGCCTGAGTGAGGGCACTGGACCTCGGACAAGGCCTTGGAACCCGAGAGAGATGTACCTGGGAGTGAGCCAGAGGAAGCCACAACATGAGGCCTTGTGTGCCTGAGTGAGGGCACTACACCTTGCCCAAGGCCTGGATACCTGTAAGTGAGATAGGGGAAACACAACATGAGGCAACGGGCATCTTAGTGAGTAGTGATGGGCTCGGACGTGTTTGCAGCTCCACGTGCCGAGCCCGCCAGGAGGCTGACAGCGCCAATCACAGGTACTGAAACATTATCCCGACACGCAGCTGCAGAGATCGGGATATGTCTCAGTACCTGTGATTGGCGCTGTGGCGCTGTCAGCTTCCTGGCGGGCTCGGCACGTGGAGCTGCGAACACGCCCGAGCCCATCACTATTAGTGAGGGCACTACGCCTTAGACAAGAGCTCTATACGCTTAGAAAAGAAATGTACCTTTAATAATTTCAACAAAACTTATATCAAATATGCAAAATTTCAGCATGGCATCATACATGGCAGGATTGCATGGCATCATACATGGCAGGATTGCATGGCATCATACATGGCAGGATAGACAGAATGCATTGCACCTTATGTAGCATAACAACACAATGCATGGCATGTCATAGTACCGGATGCCAATAAACTGTTTCTTTTTTTTTTAAACACGTGCATTTTGCCAAAAGTTTAATTGCAGCCTTATTAACTCTATCAAGGTTGAGTGGCAACCAAAATACCATCGCATAACTATAACGTTGCAAATCTTGGACAGAATAATGTATACTTCTGGCTGATGAAGGATAAAAAGGAGTCGCAAATTAAAAAGCAAAACTCAAGTCATAATGTGAGAAATATCATACAGGTCAAGTGATTATGAAACATATGTTCCACAATAGAAAAATATGGATAGATCTGTGAATGAGTGCATATTAAGTAAAAACTCTAAAGGTGCCCAGACACTCTACAACCATCTGCAGATTCTTGTCTACGATTGCGTTTGTCAGAAACGCGCACACTGCCCGTTCAGCATTGCAGTCATCGCAAGTACGATCTGCCTGTCCAAGATGGGCAGATCGTACGTTTTTTTAATTACTTTACAACCCTCGCAAGACAAAAGTCTTGCAAGGGTTGTATAGTATATGGGCACCTTTAGGATACCTGAACTGTAAAAAGGCACCTTACCTGAAATTGATTACTTGCTGAAACCATGCAATCATGGGTTATTCCTACCTAAGATGGATAGGAGCAAAGTGCAATACGAATGAGTATAGAAGAGATTGATTAAGCTGCTGCATGCTGAAAACAGACCCATGCAGCGTGACCTGACCCCTGACCCAGAAGTGGAATACAGCTTCCTCTTTGCCAACAGACAAACGCTTCCCCTACACGTCAGGCAGGAAAGGGAAGAGGAGGAGTTTAAATAGCCATAATCCCTTCCCACAAATACAGGTTATTAAATTAACCTTCATACCTATCTTTAATTTTGATTGCAAATAGAGTATTAAGTTCAGAGGTACAAACATCAGATATCACCAAAGGATTCGTATAAAAGCACCAAGATAGGGGGGCAAACTCCATGTATAACATTTCATCATGACATAAGGAAATGTTGTAAATATTTTCCCTCAGTATCTAGTGAACAAGAGATGAAGTAGACGCAATTAAGGAATTAATAAGCTGTGGGACCTTAACAAGGAAAGGAGGGGAAGGATAATGAAGAGAAGGGACAGGGGACAAGGTAAGGAAGAACAAGTATCTTAAGGCAGTAGGTCTCGTCACTTAAAGCTACCATCTCAATAGGAATTGCAGTGGAAGCATTATATAGTATATCTGAGAACAGGGTCAAGGACCTGAGTCTTGCAAATATTAATACTTATAGGCATAGTGAACACACTGCTCAAATCCAAGCAGTATGTGGCCAGCTGCATCAGTCTCTTGCAGTCTCTGTACTTCAGAGTACATCAATATGAAAAGGTCGCTTCAATATCTTGTTAAACGCTTTGTTCCCATCTTTTACAACTGAGGACTGCACAAGGATGTGTCATGTGGGAGGAGCCGGGACTTTCCATGAATCCAAATTACTTACTGTATACATTTGTCCACTTCCTGATTTTTCGAGCTAAAGGAAGGTGATGGACTACGGCTTCCAGACGATGATATTTCTAAGATTCCTCCAACAATCATATCACCTTCTCTAGTATTGTAACGGGGTCTGTCATAGATCATCTCCAAATGACATGCCGGTGTCCTCACATCATCTGCCTCATTAACTTTCATGGCCGGCAGAACACACATAAGCAAAATACAGTTTGATATTTTCTTGTACATTTTGATCTGGAAATCAGGAGAAAAATAGAGAAACCTAAAAACTCAAGGGGATTTTTTTGCAACTTTTGCATCAATATATAATCTTAGCTCGATGTGTAAAAGTTCAAAGACCTTCTTTGTATACTTTGTGAATATACAGTATATGCATACATTGTTCAGTGCATACTCAGGATCTACTTCACAGCATTACACTATGACTGTACTTTACTTCTCCTTCTCACAATAGGAGTAAGCCAACACCCTGAAAACAATGTCCTCCCTGTGTGGCCAATAAATCAGCCAATGCTTGGAAGTTTGTTGAAGCAAGCCGGAAATCTGGGTGTTGAAGAATGTCTAGTCAAACCATTGTCAGGGCCGCCTGTGTCCTAGCAGGCAATGGTACTGTGCAACCCACATAGGATGTTAGGATGATAGCAGCTGGGCCACACAGCATCAAAGGTTGTTATGGTGCACCCACCTACATCCTAGCAGCCAATGATGCTGTGTGGATCACCACCGGTCAGCCAATGATGGTGTGCAGACCACACAGACACAGACAGGTTTGGCGGGTGGGTGAGATGGTCAAATCACTCATTCAGTGAACTGCAAACTAACTCATGGTTTACACAAATGTAAAGCTCATTATTACAAACTGATTGTCACACTGTCCTGGTATCCATGCTGGATTTTTCCTTTTGTCCAGTTTCCATGTTAGATTTTTCCCTCTGCCCTAAGTGCTTGGCTGTCAGCCTATGGGGATTACCAGGGCTGCAGCCAATCTTCTCACTTCGTGGCTGCTCGAGAATTTTTCAGATCTTCGGACCGGAGCGAGCGGCAGAGACAGAGGTAAGTAAAAGCCTTTTTGGTGACTTTTAAAAAAATGTTTTTGCATATATCTGCTGCTTGCTATCAGTAAATACATGGAAAAAAACAGAGGGTTTGATGTCACCTTAAGGTCCAGGACCTGGCTATATATTCTGGCAGCAGTGACTGAATCACCCCAGATAGCAAGCAATTGTGCTGCAAGTTTGAAAATGACTTGCTAAACTCTTGCAGACTTGCCAAGCTTCACAATTTTGTTGCACAATTACATCAAGTCTGCATTGCAAGTCTCCAGACCAGCGAGCTTGCAGAGCTCTTGCTAAGACCTGCATGACTCTTGCTGTAGACTTGCCAAGCAAATTTGCTACAAATTCAAAAAGTGTCGCCTAGAACTTGTGCTGCGAGTGTTCTGCAAGTCTACAACTTGCCAGGAACGTGTGCAGCAAGTTAACAAAATTACAATTTCACCCTGACACAAGTTTGTGGCAAGTTATCCTTGATATCTGGGACAAGACTGACTGAGGAGAACTACACATCTTTTGGCAGGTTAATAGTTTATATATTGTATATGTGTTTCATATACAAACATCAGATATTACCAAAGGATTCGTATAAAAGCACCAAGATGGTGGGGCAAGCGCCATGTATAACATATCATCATGACATAAGGAAATGTTGTAAACATTTTCCCTCAGTATCTAGTGAAGAAGTCCAGCCAAACTAATCCAACATATTTAGCACCTTGTCTGTGAGCAGCCCTCCCTTCCTGTATTACAGTCCACATCAATCATGGAGCTCTACACGTTTCCCACCACAAAGGTTTTTTTCCTCGGGTATGCTATGTTGTTCCTCTCTATTACCAATGGGACACACCTTGGCTTCCCTTTGTCGCTGATTATAGTTTCTGAGATTATGGAACCCTTAGCAGTGACAATTAGAAGTCATCCTACAGTTCAGGTTATTTTGGTAGGCAATTCTGTCCATAAAATTGGTCTTTCTGCTGATGACATTGTACTTAACTTGACGAATCCGGCTCCTTCTCTGGCAGGAGTACAACAACTCTTGCGTTTGTTCAGTACTGTGTCGTATTACAAGGTCAATGAGGGGACTTCCCATATTTTAGGTAAAGGAATTGAGCAATCAGAACTAGCATGCCTACAGAGTAAATGTCCTTATTCTTGGGCAACACAAAGCATCCCTTATTTTGGTATTCACCTAACTTCCACCCCTAGTGCCTTATAAAAGCTGAATTAAATAATTTAGTGACATTTGAAATGCTCTCGGCTGGTAGAGTCGCGGCATTACAGACGAGTATTCTTCCTAAAATCTTGTACTGCTTCCACACTTTACATTTCCACTCCGCCTCACCCGGCGATGCTACGGTCGGGGAGGTGGCTCAGCGTGGGACACGTTCCGCTGCGGGCGCCGACCTGTCTCCTGGCGCGGTCGGTGGCCCCTCCCCCTCCACCTCCATTGCTGTTCCCGGGCTGCCCTCTTCCCTGCCTGATCGTGCGGCGGCCTCGCGGAGCAGGCGCCGCGCAGGACACCTCTCTTCTGGCGGGCGCTCCCACGTCCTGGGGAGGGCCCGCCAGAAGATGTGATGTCACCTGCGTGCGCGCCGGCCCAGCGCCAATCAGGGGAATCCCTTCTGATGTGCCATCCACCTCTGCTGTCCAGGACTCCGGCCGATCCGAGGAAGATGTGGATGCGGCTATGCTGGCTTCTGGATCTGCTGCTCCTGGGGTCACTCCGGGGCAGCCAGGTGAATTTCCTTTATGCCTTATCACTAATGCCTTATCTTCTGCTTTTGTAAATTTTCTGCATGGGGTATGTGGGGGTTTTTTGCAGCCCCATTCTACAATGCCTGTCCCAGTGGGGTCCCTGCCAGCAAGGGGGTCCGGGCCAGCGATACATTTCCCAGGGGGGTCCCTGACAGCAACGGGGTCCTTGCCGTCAAGGCATTTCCCAGGGGGGTCCCTGCAGGCTGCGCCTTTTCCTGGAGGGTCATCAGCAGCAGTTCTTGATGCCCTGCATACCGTCAACAGGGTAGGGGAACAGGTTGCGGCTGCATCTACGCAGGTGAGCATGGCGGACGCATGGTTGCCACAGGCATCTGCTGCGGAGGTAAGTACGTCCCCCGTGCCAGTGGCCCAGCCCCTTTGCCCCATTTTGCCGGTTGATAACCCGTCGGTCTCAACTGTACCGTTGGTTGCCAATGAAACAGCACCCCCCAAGCCAGCCGACAAGGGCGCGGAGTCGGTTCGTTTGGCGGATTCTGCGAGATGCGAGGTTTACGTTTGTTTTGAGGGTCCCCTAGGGTCCCATCTCAAAACTGAGGTCAGGGAAAAGATATGGAAAGGGGAATACATTGATATATTTTCCCTCCACCCCCCTTGAGAAGTTTAACTTAGATAGGTTAAAGCTGGACAAAAACAAAGAGGAGGATGAGGAAAAGCGTCGCTATCGCCTTATTCCACGTACGTTTGCCAATTGGTGACAAGCTTTTGCTATTTTGGCGAGCGTTATTGGGGAAAAGGCTCCCGAACATTGCTCCCCCCTTTTTTGTTATCGGGACGCCATCGGGAAGCATATCGGGTATAAGGTGGGGTGGCGTGGCTGCGCTATGACGAACAGTTTCGTCAGTGTAAGGCCATCAGACCATCCATTCGCTGGGATCACAAGGACATCAGCCTCTGGATGAAGCTGATGACCTCGGCTAGGGTGTCCTCCCCATCTTTTCATGGGGCGGCCGGGAGCTTCGCCGTGGCGGGACAACCGGCCGCCAGACGAAAAGGTTTCTGTTGGCAGTTCAACGAGGGTTCCTGCAGGTTTGGAAGCGGTTGCCGCTTCAAGCACGAGTGTTCCAGTTGTGGGGGAGGCCACCCCGTTTCCAGATGTTTTAAACAAGGGAGGGGTCGTACCGCCGATCCTGCGGGAAAAAGGGATGACTCCGGTGAGGGTGGAAAGGATGCGTTCCTTCCTAAGTAGATATCCGGATCGGGCTGCGGCTGCCCTCTTGGAGGCAGGGTTTTCAGAAGGCTTTCGGATTCCTTGTTCTCTGGCCGTCGTTCCTCCGTTCGTGCGTAATCTAAAATCTGCCCTTACTTATCCCTCCATTGTTACTCAGAAACTGGCTAAGGAGGTGAGTTTAGGTAGCATGGGGGCCCCTTTCCTTCCCCCCCTCCCCCGTTACCCAGGTTGGTAGTTTCGCCACTAGGGGTAGTTCCGAAGAAGGAACCTAACAAGTTCCGCCTCATTCATCATTTATCCCATCCCAAAGGGGGGTCAGATAATGATGCTATTCACCCTTCCATGTGTGCGGTTTCCTACACTTCCTTTGACGCAGCTGTCGCCTGGGTCCGGAGGTTCGGGAAAGGTTCGCTGATGGTGAAAACTGATGTTGAATCAGCCTTCCGCCTTCTCCCTGTTCACCCTGACAGTTTCTTCTTACTCGGTTGCCATTGGCAAGGAGCTTATTTTGTTGATAAATGTGTGCCTATGGGCTGCTCCGTTTCTTGCGCCCTATTCGAGAAGTTTGGCTCTTTTTAGTAATGGGTTGTCAGGGAGGTGTCTGGGGCAAACTCTCTTATCCATTACTTAGACGATTTTTTATGCGTCGGCCCTCCGGATTCCAAATTGTGTGTTGTCCTTCTGGCTACTCTGCAGCATGTGGCTGACAGATTTGGGATTCCGCTGGCGCAGGAAAAAACGAAGGGGCCAACCACGGAACTTGGCTTCCTTGGCATAGTCATGGACACCATGGCCATGGAATGCCGACTGCCCGAAGACAAAATGCTGGCGCTACGCGCTGAGGTCCGGGCTGCTAGTGGTAGGAAGAAGTTGCAATTGCGGTTTTTGCAATCCCTATTGGGTAAGTTAAATTTTGCCTGCAGAATTATGCCCGTGGGGAGGGTTTTTTGCCGTCGCTTGTCGGGGCATTTTGTGCGTTTGTCCCCAGAACACAGGGAGGACCTCTTGGTCTGGAATTACTTCTTGGAATCCTTCAATGGTCGTTCATTGCGGCTGGAGGGCCCGATTAGTAATGCGGATTTGGAGCTCTACGCGGATGCAGCGGGTTCGTCGGGTTACGGTGCGTTTTTTCAGGGGAATTGGAGTGCGGAAGCTTGGCCTGAGGAATGGGGCTTGGCGGGCCTATTGAAAAACTTGGTGCTCTTGGAAATGCTTCCGATCGTAGCGGCGGTAGAAATTTGGGGCCCTGCTTTTCGTAACAAAAAGGTTAGATTTCACTGTGATAACCTGGGGGTGGTGCAGGCCATTAACAACATTACAGCTTCCTCTCCGCCCGTGATTCGCTTGCTGCGCTACTTAGTCTTGTGTTGTTTGAAGCTTAATACCTTCATTTATGCCGTCCATTTGCCGGGAGTGTCTAATTCCTTAGCCGACTCCTTATCTCGTTTTCAGTGGGACAGGTTCTGCGTTTTGGCGCCGGGAGCGGAGCAATGTGGGGTCCCCTGTCCCCGCCACCTGTGGCAGCTGCCTTTTGGAGTCATCTCGGGATTGTTTCACAGGTCGGTAAGCTGCCTGACGTGGACGGCATATGCGAAGGTATGGCAGGAGTGGTTTGGGTTCTTGCAGATGGCTGGTCGGGTGTCCTTTGATGCGGTAGGCGCAGAAATGCTGCTGTACTTTCTCGGGCACAATATTTCTCAGGGTGCGTCGGTGTCTGGGATTGCCCGCAAAATGTCGGCTATGGCCTTCCTTTTTCAGCTAATGGGTTGTCGGGATGTCACGAAAGACTTCATAGTCCGTCAGGCAGTGAAGGGCCTGCACAGGGGACAGCGACGTCCGGATGCTCGGCGCCCGGTCACGTTTGCTATATTACATGCTGTGCTGGATCAGCTTCCTCATTGCTGTTCTTCCGATTTTGAGGTGTCTCTCTTCCGGGTGGCCTTCCTGTTGGCGTTTTTCGGTGTGTTTCGGATCGGGGAATTGGTGAGTCCGTCAAAGGCCGTCCACGGGGGGATTTTAAGTCAGGATGTATTGTTAGTTCCGGGGTCCGTTCGGATTCTACTGAGACGCTCTAAAACAGATCAATTTGGAAAAGGTAAGTGGGTGGTCCTCCATACTATTCCTAGTTCGGCTTCTTGACCTGTCTCGGCGGTCACTCATTTCCAAGCGGTCCGCCCTGCGCGGGCGGGATCTTTCTTGATTCATTCTGATGGTACTGCCCTTTCCCAATTTCAATTCAATTCCGTCTTCCGTACCTGTTTGAAGCGGGCTGGATGGGAGCCTAGCCTTTTTTCTTCACATTCCTTCAGGATTGGAGCGGCTACTGAAGCTGCCCGTTCGGGCTTAGGCGGGGAGAATTAAAACGTATTGGGAGATGAGAGTCCAACAGATATCGTCTATATGTTCGCCCACATTTAGTGTAATGATCATTGCTTTTCCCACTCCTGGTATCCAGTTAATGCAGTCTGTTTTGCAGGTTCGGTTGGTTTGCCGATCAATTTCCATTACTATCCGTCATTGTTTTGTTTGTTTTCAGGTGCTGGTCCTGCCCTAATCTGGATAATGGGGCACTCGTATGTGTACTGGGGGGCCCGCAGGGCAGACGTCTGTCCTGAAGGCAGGCAACTCGGTGTCAGTAGGGACGAGGCCCAGGTTAGATGGATTGGGTTGCCTGGGATGTTATGGAGTCGGGTGGTCCCAGAGGTGCACCGGTATGCCAGGTTAGACAGAGCGCCCGACGTGCTACTCTTACACGTCGGGGGCAACGACTTGGGTCTCCGCTCCATGCATGAGCTCATTCGGGATGTGAAGTTCGACTTCCTGCGGTTGCGTTCTTCATTTCCCGACACCTTGGTTATTTGGTCCGACATTGTGGCTCGGACCTCCTGGCGCTTAACAGGGCTAGGAAGAAAGTAAACAGGGAAGTGGGGAGGTTCGTCAGTCGTAATGGGGGCCTGGCGGTGCGACATCGGGAGCTGGAACTGGACACGTGGCTATACCTGCGTGGTGATGGCATGCATCTCAATGCAGTTGGGACGCATATGTGGTTCCTGGGCTTGCAGGATGGCATCCAGAGGGCACTACGGGTGGGGAGGTGCGTCCAAGGGTGAGGGCTCCCCCTTGTTGCTGTGGCGGGGGTGGGATTTTTTTTTGGTTTAAGGGGGTAAGCAGAGATCTTCGGTGGTTGAGTAAGTGGTGCCTGCGCAGACCTCACGCCAAAGAATAGGTTACAGAGAAATTGTTGTTTATGGTGATAATTAATGTTTGAATTGAAATTTATATATTTAAAGATATTTTATAATAAACGGCTGCTACAGCCATTTTTTATCCAACCTGGTGTGGTCTATTATTTAAGGTGGGCATGGGTCATGGAGGGGTTAAGGGTTGTAGCCAGCAGTGGGTGGTTGGGTCATAGGACGGCTATGCCTTACCCTGTCATGCCACGCCGCCAGATGTCGCTGCAGCAGTCACGTCATCCCTAAATTTTACCATTGGGGGTCACCACAACTTGGCAAATGTTACCAAGGGGTCCCGGCCCTAGAGAGGTTGAGAACCACTGCCCTACTCAATGAGATACACCCATCTAACTCATGTATTACAGTACAGGCCCTCCTAGGCACCTATGAACTGCTAATTCCCGACATTGATCTTAGGCCCTGGTGCTTAATTGAATACCTTACGGTCTCCCCTTTGGAAGACTTGCATACATTTTTCTATCTATTTAATCATTTCCAAATTAAACACTACCAAGCCTCTGCATCATTTAAGTCCATTCAAGTTCATAGTGGAATTTGGAGACTTCTTTGTTCCCCGAAACCTTCATTTGTCAATATCTCCTCTTAATACTGCTTACTACATGACAAATGATCTTTTCAGAAACTTCCACTCATGAATAAATGGAAACGGGAAGCTGCCTGATTCTCTGTTGATCACTGGAAACAGGCCTTTAAAGCCAATGCATCCCATTCCAAATGTATTAACCATTGGGAAATGTCCCATAAAATTATGCTATGTTGGAATTTGATGTCCTTCTGCCTTTCAAAAATGTCTTCAGCAAATTGCCATATTGTTGGCAGAATCGTGGGCAGATAGGTAAACTCTCACATATAAGTTTCTGGGACGCACTGTTTACATTTCTAGCTGCCCTTACAGGGATACTTACTACTCCTATTCCTCAATCAGGATTGTTAGGCATAGGAGTGGAAATTTACCCCCAGGTTTTCATAGCTACTGTGATGCACTTCCTTCCTTTGCGGCCCGGTTTCTCCTATCTACTGACTGGAAAATGCCTTATGCTCCCACTTTACAGAACATTCACCGAGTTAAATTGCAGTGCACCTATGAAAGAATGATTAGACTAATCTCCCAGAAACAATTCCACTCTAGATGGCATGCTTGGCTTAACTATGTGGAAGACTAATTCCAGGGTACCTATGGTAATGGTCTTTATCACACATATTTCTCTCTATGTATGTCACCCATCCCTCCTCCCTCTTTCCTTACTTTCCCTTTCCTCCCTTTTCCCTTTTATCTTGTTTACTTGTTGTTGGTTTGTTATATACAGTAACAGTCCAGTTGTTAATGTATAAGGTATATACCTTGCAGTGGTTTACAGCCATTATTTGCTAAGTAATACTATAATGCTGGACTGAGATCCAATTGTGTATTGCTGACCCGGATCAACTTGACTAATCTTTTGCTTACCACCTTCCTATGATCATCCTCCTGAACCTGACTATTCTGCTGCCTTGCCCATTGCCAACCACTGCCCGGACCCGATTATCAGCCTGAACTGGACCATTCTGTTACTTGGCCACTTGCTGACCTCTGCCTGGACCTAACCAATCTCTAGCCTCTCCATGGTATACTGTCTCCACATCATAGACTCCTAATCCACCACTCATATCCTGGTATCCATCTTCACCTTCAGGAGCTCTGGTGAAAACCAGCTGGAGCTTAGACTCCACACCTAGGATGAGCCTGAATTATCACCTGAGGGTGTTGCCATAAAACGTATGATGCTTCAGCTGTAAAATGAAGGGGGTTATGTACTAAGCTACCGAAGGAAGCCGAATGAATAACCAAACCAAAGTGAAGTTAGCCGAATCCTCTTCGGCTATTCACTGCAGCCCTGTACGGCTATTTTTGGCAGTCCATCGGCTGCATTCAGCTCACTTCACCTCCCTTCGGTTCGATTGAACACCCTCAGTACATTGGATAAGGCAAAGGGAAGAATCCGCTTGCCTCATCTAATGCAACATCATATAAACAAGACAAAAACCAGTGCTGGGTCACCTCCCAATTGATATTAGACCATTTAGGTCTCGTAGGTATGTTAGGGGGGACCACGATGTAAAAATAAATAAATGCATGCGGTTCCCCCCAAAAGTCATACCAGACCCTTCAGGTCTGGTAGAAATTTTAAGGGGGAACCCAGTGCCTGAAAAAGGAAAAAAAGAAGAAGTGGAGCCCTCCCCCCCTCAAATCCAAACCAGACCCTTAATCCGGGTGCTGGCCTGGCAGGGCAGGACAAGCAAGCGGCCCTCTTCCCTGCACCATCCCAGGTCACTTACCCTCGGCATTGGGAGCATGTATTTTAAGGAGGGGACCACCTGGAAAGGCACCTTACCCCAATGCCAATGAGGACAAGGGCTTGATGAGGTCAAGGGTCTCTTTGGTGAATGAGTAGGGGTAACAACTTCCCCTTACTCATTCACAAGGGGGGGGCAGCATCTGGGTGCCTCCTTTATGAACTATATTACATCGATACATATGCTGATATTTTTATAGAAATCAAACTTGATTTGATGTCCCCTGTTTTCTTTAAAGTGTATCAACAGCCAAACCTTTAGTTTTTGCATGGATCCCGTCAGTTGTTTTTTCACTTTTTGCTGTCTTGTTTCCTGTTGGGGCGATTTCTCTTTGTTTCCTGTCCTGGAGACATAGGAAGGGTCAAGAAATCTCAGACAGTTGTCACCATAATAGGTTTACCTTTACCTCCTGCTGTAAAATATTTTGATTTCCATCACTTTTCCCGGTGACAATGGTCACCAGGACAAACAGAAAGGGGGAACTCCACCAGTTGTGACACAGAGAGCGAGGGAAACCTCAGAGAGGTTCTGCTCCTTCATTACTCCATCCAGAACTAAAACAAATGGCTGGGAATACACTATTAAGTTTTTAAGTGATATCATATTTATTACCATTTACAAAGAACCGTTCATGAACAGTGATGAGCGCACCAAGCATGTTCATTTTGCTGCATGTTCACTAAATACTGGAAAATTCCACAAACTCCAAACATAGTGCCTGACCCCGACTGGAGTCTGAGGGTGCAGAATCTTGTAAACTTCCTTTGTTTATGTATCCTCATCTAATGCAACATCATATAAACAAGACAAAAACCAGTGCTGGGTCCGCTCCCAATTCATATTAGACCATTTAGGTCTCGTAAGTATGTTAGTGGGACCCCTATGTAAAAAAATAAAATAAATGCATGCGGTTCCCCCCAAAAGTCTTAACAGACCCTTCAGGTCTGGTAGAAATTTTAAGGGGGAACCCAGTGCCTGAAAAAAGAAAAAAAAGAAGTGGAGCCCTCCCCCCTCAAATCCAAACCAGACCCTTAATCCGGGTACTGGTCGTGCAGGGCAGGAAAGGGCAGGACAAACAAGCGGCCCTCCTCCCTGAACCATACCAGGCCACTTGCCCTCGGCATTGGGAGCGTGCATTTCAAGGAGGGGACCCCATGGAAAAGCAGCTTACCCCAATGCCAATGAGGACAAGGGCCCGATGGGGACAAGGGCTTGATGAGGACAAGGGCCTCTTTGGTGAATGAGTAGGGGTAACAACTTCCCCTTACTCATTCACAAGGGGGGCGGCATCTGGATGCCTCCTTTATGAGCTATATTACATCAATACTTATGATCATATTTTTAATAGAAATCAAACTTGATTTGATGTCCCCTGTTTTCTTTAAAGTGCATCAGCAGCCTAAACCTTTAGTTTTCGCATGGATCCCGTCAGTTGTTTTTTTTCTTCTTTTTGCTGTCTTGTTTCCTGTTGGGGTGATTTCTCTTTGTTTCCTGTCCTGGAGACATAGGAAGGGGCAAGAAATCTCAGACAGTTGTCACCATAGGTTTACCTTTACCTCCTGCTGTAAAATGTTTTGATTTGCCATCACTTTTCCCAGTGACAATGGTCACCAGGACATACAGAAAGGGAAAATTCCACCAGTTGTGACACAGAGAGCGAGGGAAACCTCAGAGAGGTTCTGCTCCTTCATTACTCCATCCAGAACTAAAACAAATGGCTGGGAATGCACTATTATGTCTTTAAGTGATATCATATTTATTACCATTTACAAAGAACCGTTCATGAACAGTGATGAGCGCACCAAGCATGTTCATTTTGCTGGAGGTTCACTAAATACTGGAAAATTCCACAAACTCCAAACATAGTGCCTGACCCCGACTGGAGTCTGAGGGTGCAGAATCTTGTAAACTTCCTTTGTTTATGTACTTCAGGGCCACCGTATGACTATAAATGGCTTGAAGTGGTTATACTGGCCTGAGATGGTTATACTAAGATCACGGCTGACGGCACCTGGCTGCAACTTACAAGCATGATCTGTGCTTCATCAGCTTCTTTGGGGTCCATAGGTGACATCTAATAGACCCCAGATCTCTCCATTAAGTAGTCCTGTTACTGTGTATGTGCTATCACATGGGCTTGTTAGCTCCCTGCAATAAAGTTAAGTGTAAAAAAGAAATAAAAAGCTTTAAAAAGTCACGTATCAAAAACAAATTTTTTTTTAAAGTCCCCCACCCCCATGTACACGCACATTCAAATGCAAACAAGCGTCGACATATGAAAATAACAATTGCACCACGCAATTGCACCACGCAAACGAATGTTGGAGTGAGAACAATAATTCTGAGGCCGTCACTTGCTGTTAATGCTGAATTGATGAGCGGCAGAAGCTTTTAAAGTGTCGCCTATGGGCAATTGTGGATATTGTAGTTTTTTGCCATTTTGTTATTGTGTCTATCTACCCAATACGACCCCATCTGTTATAATATATCAAAAGGTTGGGTATTATATTGTGTTCGTGTGCGTTACATTTTTATTTTAGTGTATTTTATCTTATACTGGTTTGATAAACATTTGCGCAAATATCGTTTAACACACAAAAATTGCGGCTACCATTTTTTATTCTACAAGTTCTCTGCTTTCAGAAAAGATATCATTGTTTGAGAGTTTAAACTGACATGAAAGTCACAATCCCCCCCTCCCTGATTTAAAGTGGACCTATACCCATACAGAATCTTTAACATAACAACAAAGACATCTTTAGGAATGTTTACATAGTATTTGAGTATTTGAGGTTGAATAAAGACATTAGTCCATCAAGTCCAACCTAGTTTAGTGATGACAATCTGCAATCACATACTTCTAGATAATTGCCGGCTTTGTATTCTTTGCATACCTTATTTCTCTTTTCTTCCCCAGTTTTCTGACCGTGGCTATGTTTACTAAGGGCAGATTTCTAGATCTCCTTTTACTTCCTGGAACTCTGACACATGTGACTAGACATGTGACTAGGACATGTGACCGTGAACATCATTTCAGGGGAGGAAAATGCCTTTCCCTGAGATCTCGTGAGATTACAGATGAGATTTCCCAGCAATGCTCTGCAGGTGACAAGGCAATCCCAGTGTGCATTGCTGTGCCAAACTGAAGTCATTTTGCCCTTTCAAAGCAGGAAGTGAATGTTCTGCAAGTGTAAGTATTTCACAATCACAGCATCTTACACCTGACATGTCTGTGTTATTATTAATCATCATACATAGAGGGATGCATTGGTAGAATTAGATTTTTGAGTGTAAAGGTCCGCTTTCAGGACTTACCTTAAATGATGCCTCTTGATCCGATTATCTTCTTCTTTCCAGTAGTGTTCTGCAGTCCCTCCAGTGCAGACTGCTGTGTCTTCTGTGTCCCGTGGTGTCTGTCCTACGTGCATGCTCCCGGCTGTGTGCATTTACTTCCACTGTGTCTCTCCTCTTCTTCCCGCCGAAGATCTCTACTGCGCATGTGTCCGTCCCATCATCCAGCACAGCTGCTCAAAAAGCTTCAGATCCACAGACGGGAGCGAGCGGCGGAGACTCAGGTAAGTAATTATCTATTTGGTAATGTTTTATTTTTTTATATGTTTTTGCATATACAGAATCTACTGCTTGCTAGCCGTAGATATATGTAAAAACAAAAGTGACTTTAAGCTTTTTTCTAGCTAAACATTCAGATTTTATCATGTGTCTGCAAACATTTTAAAATTGCTGCAGGCGGGAAGAGGTTAAATAAGGGCATGGGTAGTTGGGCACTGCCATGAGGGACAAACGTTTTTCTGAAATACCATCAGGGAAGAGCAGCTCTTTTCATTCTGCTGAAAGTTCACCATACAAAATACACAAATCCTTTAGGGCCAACTACAGAGTCCTGGTGTTCCAATGTAAGTGCATGGAGGAGGCACGGAACACGGAGAGACGCTTGAAATTAGGGAGCAAGGAGCTGTCTGAATCACAGGGTGCAGATAAATCTTGCAGGGTACAGGGGTTCTGCTTCAGGCAGTTGTGTTGCTCACTATCTCACCTCACTCTCTCCTGACTGTCTCAACTATCCCTCTTTCCTGGCTGTCTCTTCTCTCTTTCTCCTGGCTGTCTCTCCTCACTCTCTCTCCCTTGGTTATCTATCCTTGCTCTCTCGCCTAGTTGTCTCTCCTGGCTGTCTCTCCTCACTCATCCTCCTGGCTGTCTCTCTTCACACTCTCCTGGCTGTCTCTCCTCACTCTCTCCTGGCTGTCTCTCCTCACACTCTCCTGGCTGTCTCTCCTCGCTCTGTCTCCTCTCTGTCTCTCCCCACACTCTCCTGGCTATCTCTCCGGGCTGTCTCTCCTCTCTCTCTCTCCTGGCTATCTCTCCTGGCTGTCTCTCCTCCCTCTCTCCTGCCTGTCTCTCTTAGCTCTCCCCTGGCTGTCTCACCTCGCACTCTCTCCTGGCTGTCTCACCTCGCACTCTCTCCTGGCTGTCTCTCCTTGCACTCTCTCCTGGCTCTCTTCCCTGGCTGCCTCTCTCACCTGGCTGTGTCTCCTAGCTCTCTCCTATATATTCACCCCCAAAAAAACTGCAATGCAGCACTAGAGTGTTCAGGTTTTGCATTGAATAAAAGGGGGCCACGCTCATGTAGCACCGTGCACATGGTATTATGGATTAGTGTTAATCATCTGTGCCACCAGTGGTAGTTGTTGGCTTACTCCAACGGATGCACACAAACACCGGGGCTAGGAAACTCCACCCCTAAACCTGAGGTCCAACTGCAAATCCCATTAGGCAATGCAAGATGCTGACAGCCACAGAGATGACTCCCGTAGGAAGATACATGATGGGAATGTAGTTTCACCCCCCTGGAGGGCCGGAGTTTGCCTACCCCCTGCTCTAAGCAGCACCTGATTACTACCACACCATCAATATATTACAGATCCAAATATTATCACATTGCCAAACAAATCTGTTTTTTTGGGGGGCTGGCCCAGCACAGCATGGCAGGATTGTAAGATGTTCCGTAACTTTTTACTTTCACTTCCATTTAATTTCCTGCTTTGTTCATTTTATTTCTCTCATTCTTTTTATATCTGTTTACAAAGGAATACACGTCATCCACATTGTGTTCATTGTAGTTTGACAATAACATGTAATTATCACAACAACCGGCTTTCATTGTACGCTCTAAGCAAGTGGAAGTCACCCGGGAATTGTTCTATAAATCCGGAATTACTGATAACATTGATCATATTTTTATAGTTGTCTACAACAGATCTAAATCCAAACAATTACACCGGAGAGTTGTAAAGTGAAAGGAAAGAGAAAGCTCCATCTATGCTGATTCATATGAATGTTAAAGCAGATTCACTGTATGGTGAATGTCTTCATATTTCTTGATTCATTATGCTCAGGGCAGCAAACAAATTGAAATTAAAAAAAATGAAAAAAACAGGAGATTATTATAAAGATTGCATTTGAAAAAAATAGTATTCTCACTTTCAGCCAGCAGGCTTTGTTACCTGTATACTGGGATAATTGTAAAAAAAAAAAGCCCGATGTTTGCAGGGTTCAGTAACTCAAGCTGAAATGTATTAGCTCCACCAAATTTGCTGTATCTTTTTTTCCTGAATCTTATTGCCAAATTCCACATTTATAAAGATCGGTAAAATGTCTCTCTCTAGCCTTTAAAACCATCATGGAAGACAATGTGTAAACTAATGTGATATATGGGCATATGGCATATACATTTACACTTCTTTATAAATAGACTCATCATCTCCCAGCTGTAAATCTGATCTGTCACCCATGTTATCTCTGATATGCAAGGCTGACCTGCTTCCTTTGTCTGTGCTGTTACTTGTAGTCACATGGAGTAATAGTCTGTTTATATCTGGTTGCTGCTCTGGACTGGAAGCTACATGGGCATCATCGCCCCTCACCTGCTGGTTGATGTAATCAGTTGCACAGCCAGTCCCCTCCCAGCCTGGCAATCTGCCTCTCCATTTTAGCCATGCTCACTCCTGTATCCTTGCCTGAGCAATGCTTGTGTTCCTAGCACCAGGCTTCTGTTCCTCATGACTCCAGTGTTCCTGAGAGAAGTACCTGGTCCAAGCTTCTAGTGTCCCCAGTTTCCTGAGAGACACTCCTGCTCCAAGATCCTGTCACCCTAGTGTTCTTGAGAGAAGTGCCCGCTCCAGGTTTCTGGTGTCCCCAGTGTTTCTGAGAGAAGTACCTGCTCCAACTTCCTGTGACTGCTAAAGTGTAGCCTTACACTTTATTTCATAGAAATTAGTTCTTTACTAATCTGCTTTTACTGCATGGGAAGTTGTGCAATAACAGTCAACAGGCAAAAACCATTTCCTCTTCCATGGCTGGCCAAGTCCAGATCCATTGCCCACCAATGGGAATTTCTTATTTTTTAGTAACTTCCAGCTAACCTGGTGGTGCTTCACTTGAATTAGAATAAATGATTATTCCCCCAAAGAGGACGTCACCTAGTGAGCTTATTACATCTTGCCAGTTCAAGCCCTAATATTCCCGCTAGTGCTCAGACCAGACTTTACTCTATACTAATCCACCAACGACTCTCTGTCTTCCTGAACTCACACCCACACTGTATCCCTGATACCACCCAAGCTACACACCCATCACTCGCTGCCAGAGGTAGAGGTCCTGCTTAATCCTACCAGAACTTACACACACACAGACACACACACATATATATATATATTACTTTGACTACAAATCAGTACAATTCCACTCTTAGTTAGCTGAATGCTCGCTTTATGTGTTAGTGATGTAAATTTTGAGAATCATGTAAACTTTTTTACGCTGTGTGCTGAATATGATTTTGTCTCTGTGGAATTTATAGGCAATCCTTGACCCAAGATTAGAAGTCCTTAGGTTAGTACCAGTGCTGCAAATTTATCATAATTCCTTGGAAGAAATTACCTTGTAATCCATTTCCCAGGAATCTTCCAGGACAGTAAGTTTCCCACCCTGTTTGGTGAAAGTTTGGAATATTAGTTTTGGGATTTTTCCCTGATAAGATCTTCTTTCTAAAGGGCTCTGAGGGTCGTGTTTCCTGTCTGGCAAGTGGAGTCATCTCATGTGTGCCGTCATAGAAGATTCCTGTAAAATGAGTTACCAGGTAACCAACTCTGATTTTTTAATCATCTAAAGTTCACACAACTTTCACCCAGTCTTCACACATTTTTACATAAAGTGCATGAATCTTGGGTGAAAGTTGTGTAAATCTTGTGTGAGAACATTGATAAATAGACCCCTTAGACAACTCACCTACCATGCGTTGAGAAACTGAGCCGCAAAGGAAGGAAGTGCATCACAGTAGCTATGAAAGCCGGGGGGGTAAATTTCCACTCCTATGCCTAACAATGCTGATTGAGGAATAGGAGTAGTAAGTATCCATGTAAGTGCAGCTAGTCATTTAAACAGCGTGCCCCAGAATTTTCTAATGCTTTTGCATGACCAAAAAATATGTGAAAGTTTACCTATCTGCCCACAATTCTGCCAACAATATGGCAATTTGCTGAAGTCATTTTTGAAAGGCAGAAGGACATCAAATTCCAACATGGCATAATTTTACAGGACATTTCCCAATGGTTAATGCATTTGGAATGGGATGCATTGGCTTTAATGGCATGTTACCAGTGTTTAAAAGAGAATCACACAGCTTCCCGTTCCCATTTATTCATGAGTGGAAGTTTCTGAAAAGATAATTTGTCCTGTAGTAAGCAGTATTAAGAAAAGATATTGACAAATTAAGGTACCGGGGGAACTAAGAAGTCTCCAAATTCCACTAGGAACTTGAATGGACTTAAATGATGCAGAGGCTTGGTAGTGTTTAATTTGAGAATATATAAATATATCAAAAAATTTATGCAAGTCTTCCAAAGGGGAGACCGTAAGGTATACATTTAAGCACCAGGGTCTAAGATCAATGTAGGGAACAAGATACCCTACTTCTCTTTCTACTCTAAACATAAGCACTAGACATGTGCGATTCGTTTCGTTCCGAATCGAAATTCGGACGAATTTTCGGAAATTCGGATTTATCCGAATTCCGAATTACCGAAATTCGGTAGCGGTAGTTCGAACGTTCGTTTCGTATTCGTTTCGTATTCGTTTCGTATTCGTTTCTTATTCGTTTCTTATTCGTTTCTTATTCGTTTCGTTCATTGGAGCAAAGTGACATTAGAGGAGAAAATATTTTTCCCCCTCGAATGTCACGAACGAAACGAATAAGAAACGAATAAGAACAGAAAACGAAACGAACGTTCGACCTACCGCTACCGAATTTCGTCCGAATCCGAATTCCTTTCACACCCGAATTCCGAAAAACGAAATAACACAAATTCGAATTTAAAACGAAACGAAACTAAACAAATTTTTTGGCAGTGCACATGTCTAATAAGCACCAATATTAGACTGTAAGCAAGTAAAGAAGTTAGAAGAAAGTGGAAATGTAAAGTGTGGAAGCAGTACAAGATTTTAGGAAGAATACTCGTCTGTAATGCCGCGACTCTACCAGCCGAGAGCATTTCAAATGTCCCTAAATTATTTAATTCAGCTTTTATAAGGCACTAGGGGTGGAAGTTAGGTGAATACCAAAATAAGGGATGCTATGCTGTGTCCAAGAATAGGGAAGTTTACTCTGTAGGCATGCTTGCTCTGATTGCTCAGTTCCTTTACCTAAAATATGGGAAGTCCCCTCATTGACCTTGTAATACGACACAGTACTGAACAAATGCAAGAGTTGTTGTACTTCTGACAGAGAAGGAGCCGGATTTGTCAAGGTAAGTATAATGTATAATGACCAATTTTATGGACAGAATTGCCTACCAAAATAGCCTAAACTTCAGGATTGCTTCTAATTGTCACTGCTAAGGGTTCCATAATCACAGAAACTATAATAAGCGACAAAGGGAAGCCATTGCGTGTCCCATTCGTAATAGCAAAGGAACAACATAGCATACCAGAGGAAAAAACCTTTGTGGTGGGAAACGTGTAGAGCTCCATGATTGCAGATAAATATTGCCATCAAACCCAAAACACTGGAAGGTCAGGGACATACAGAATAACCCCAATGTAGCCGGTTGAATGCCTTCTCTGCATCCAGAGCCAGGAGCAAACAAGGCGTTCGACAGACCTCTGCATGTTTGATCAAATTCGGCATCCGCCTGCTACCTTCAGTAGCCTATCTGCCCTTCACAAAGCCCACCTGATCAGGGTGGAGGATGGTAGGGGTAAATGTAGCCGCCTATTGGCAATCATCTTAGAATACATTTTTATATCTGTAATTGAATCGGCTCCTTCCCCGGCTTTGGCAAAGCAACACAAATTGCACATAGCATATCTTGCGGAAAAGAGCCAGAGGTTGCAGCTTCATTAAAGATTTGAACTAATATACACACTGGGGTCCTTGCACATAGGAAGACTCCCCCATGACGACCCTTTAACTCTCTGACCCTGGGCTGGCCCTTTAACTCTCTCAATCTTCTTTCTTTGCTGTATTCCTTTTGTCATCATTCTTAAATAACATTTCTCTTTATGAAGATCTCAGATTTTAGCATTTATTAAAATGATTTCTGTGATATTATTGTGTCTCGTACATCTGCGGCCCCGTATTCCTCTTTTGGTCTCCTCACCTCTCTGTACATAGAACTTGTCCTTATAAAGAGAGCAGATTCTATCCTGTGTCATCCATTGCCGGGGATCCCCGGACACCCTGCTGGAGAGAGACCTGTGAGTAGATTCATCTTCATTCTGTGTGTAGGAGGGGAGAGGGATGCAGGATAGAGATACACACAGCTCATAACTACATGTCATCTCATTTGACATATTACACACGGAGTCACCTTCATCTGACATATTGCACACGGAGTCACCTTCATCTGACATGTTACACGGAGTCACCTTCATCTGACATATTACACACGGAGTCACCTTCATCTGACATATTACACACGGAGTCACCTTCATCTGACATGTTACACACGGAGTCACCTTCATCTGACATATTACACACAGAGTCACCTTCATCTGACATATTACACACTGGGGGTGATTTACTAACCTAAACACACACACACACCAGGTGTGTGTGATTTTCACACAGCAAAACGTATTTATCAACCAAAAAGTCTCTAAAAGCATATTTCCACTAATGCCATATATGGAAAAATCATGCACATGATGCATATATAATGCTGCTTCATAGTTTAGACAAAAATGGTTAGCTCATGCATTTACATTCCTGCATTCATCAACGCAAGCAACACAACATAGAGCTAATTTACCCAACATCACCTTGGAATTCCTTCAGGGCTTTGCACAACACACCTGCTGCGTGTGTACACACTACAAAGGTGTTTAGATTCCACCCATAGATCATGCTGGGAGGGAACACACTGCAGAGGTGTATACACGTTCGTGGTGTGTTTATAAGGTTAGTAAATCAACCCCACTGAGTCACATTCATCTTACATATTACACACGGAGTCACCTTCATCTGACATATTACACACGGAGTCACCTTCATCTGACATATTACTTTCCCTCTCTGCCTGTGCTGTGGACTGTAATACAGGAAGGGAGGGCTGCTCACAGACAAGGGGCTGAATATGTTGGATTAGTTTGGCTGAAGTTGTAATTGTCACTGACAGTCGGAGATTAGGAAGAGAGCGGACTGTTCTGTGACATTGCCACCATGGAGGGTCAGAGAGTTATAGGGATGTTTGTCAGTTCTGATCATGGCTGGTATTTGTAGTGCCTTAAAGGAAACATGTACAGAGAGAGAAATGGACGTCATTGCTGAGCTACATCTGAGCATGCTATTTGCCTGGCTGTCTGACTTGAATAGTTTTTGAGTCACTGAACCAGCACAAAGCATGAAGACTGGAAAGCCGGGTAAATCTGGGCTCCTGATCTGCATACATGTTCCAGGTCAGTGACTTACTATGTAGTGAAGGATGAAGATGACAGCCCTGTAGTATGTATCTTTAGAGACAAGTCAGCTTTTCAGCCTCCATATAATCTTACTGACAGATTTCTTTTAAATCAGAACTCGGAGTAAATAGCCAAATACACAGCTGCACCTTTTATTACAACATTCAATGTAAAAATAAAACACATATACAATATATGAACTATAAACCTGCCAAAAGATTTGTAGTTCTCCTCAGTTAGTCTTGTGATCCAGTCACTGCTGCCAGAAAATATAGCCAGGCCCTGGACCATAAAGAGACGCTGTTAGGGGGAATAATAACATGAGAGTGGCAGCCCCCAGTAAAGAAAGCAGCATTATACTGACCTGCCCAGCGTCTTGTTTGCTGAAACTTTGCTCTGTAGCTCCCGTCACCAATTCTATTCCACACTTAGGGGTCTGCAGAATAGCGTGTCATCCTCTGGCTGCTGGGGTTCCTCTCGATTACCACTACATCACCACTGTGTCCTACAATGCCTGAGGAGGGGCAGCGGGAGGAACCACAGTGACCAGCCAGGGGACCCGATATCAGACCAAATTGAGGCGTTGAATAGGATTGGTGCTGGTAGCTACAGAGGAAAGTTTTAGCAAACAGACCAACAGACAGGTCGGTATAAACTGCTCACTTCACAGGTACTACAAGTGTCATTATGTAAACTCCTTCACAGGGTTAAAGTGACACAATACTCGGGAGTTAAACCTTAAAAATACAATCAAGTTCCTATTAACAACAATGTATCTTATTTGTGTATCACTCGGCTGTAGATCCTCCAATCATCTCTGAACCATCTCTGGACTGCAATCTCAGTACAAATTAGTAAACTAAACATGAGACTGTAGTCCATCCCGGGAGCGAGCTTCGAGCGGTGACTACTTTACAACACACACAGTGACCATGGGGAACAAAAGTAGTCACCCTCCAGAAGGAAGGACAGTGTCAGCACCAATTTAGAGATGATTGGAGGATCTACAGCCGAGTGATACACAAATAAGATACATTGTTTATTAATAGTTAAGGTACACAGGGTGCAAGGAATGAGCTTAACACAAGGAACATGCGTTATACAAAGGTACAGGGCAGAGAGGCAGATACACACAAGGACCATGCGGAAACAGAAGTAAACTGTGAAAGGAATATTATTATTATTATAGGGGCAGCGCTTTACAATAAAAGGAAGACATTACAATCACAATACAAAGATAAAGATGGTAAGGAGGGCCCAATACACATGTGGAGGGCCCAAGAAAGGCAGGAGATGACTCCCAGGGAGTGAGGATGGGCATACAGGGAGATACCCACCAGGAAAACATTGTGTCAGATACAGGGAAGGGACTCTCAAAGACAATGCCGAAACAGGTACACAGGAATGAATAGGAACTTTCGGAACAACGAGGAACAGAGAACAGTTGACCCAGAGAAAGCAGGGCAGATAGGGGAAGCATTTTAAAGAAGTATGTCATCAGCACACCAGCACAACAATGTGCAAGTCAGTGCAAATCCATTTATTGGTAGATGTCACTCAGATTGCCAAGCGCTTTCGGGGCCACACAGGGTGCCCTTCATCAGGCTCAAAGTAGACCTACTGATGATGACATCCTTGTTTAAAGTTCTATTGTGTGCGGTGCCATCCGCGGTCATTTTGAGCACCCATAAACCCATTGGGATTTCTAGTAAGGAGTGCTACAAGATTCCTGGACACTTGTTAGATAGGGGAAGCAGGCACACTGGAGTGAAGAGAGGGCACACACTAGTGGATAGCAGTCAGCGGACAGACAAGTATGGCCACTCACATGCACAGCAATACCACAGGGAATCATGAGGGTCTGAGAGTAAGCAGGGACACAGGGGACAGCAAGGAGGGCAACTGCTGAACAGGGAATCCACAGGAGTTCACTAGGAGTCCAGGGGAGCAAGAAAACATAAAATATTTCCAGAAACTACTATGTACACAGGAGGGTCCAGCAGGAGAAAACAGACTTGGGGACATCCTAAAACATTTAATGTGAAAATGGCTTAATGTAGCTTACTGTACCATAATGTGCCTAAACCTCAATCAATTGCCTTGAAACCCAAGTGCTCAGCTTCCCAAACCTATCCTGGAAGTTTCATGGATTTTGGTTACCCACAAGGCAAATGAGGGACATTAAGCTTGTTTTTTGGGAGCTTAATGTGGCTTAACGTACAAAAAACAACTTAGATGTTAACCAATTTCCCCCAAACTTACCATACCACACAACTCTATTTATGCCAACATATTCTGAAAATTTGGGGTCATTTGATAAAACATACCAAAAGTTATTCACA